>NC_081527.1:12994572-13294572 GCF_030273125.1 Centropristis striata | reverse complement strand
GGTAGTTGTGGTTTTATTTGCCCAGGTTTTTTAGGTTCATCATATTTTTTTTTATCTATGCATCTATAGATTTCTGCTGCCAACCCAACACTATTGTGGTGAACAGAATGTCATGCAACTCACCATCATACTCTCAAACTCGGCATAGAACTTCTTAAACTTGGTGGGGAGTTTCTGCCATAAAAAAAACAGAATATCTTAATAACATGAATGTTTTTGCAATAGTGTAACACAGACAAGGTTCACTGAAGGTGAAAACAAAGATCAGAAGTTTACCTCCCACGTCTGGCTCAATCTGCTGACAGCAGGGTTGCTCATCCCCATAATGATGGCAAAGAATGAGTTCAGGTTCTTAAACTCCCGACAACTGTGGACAAATACACATATACACAAGAGAGACATGAAGTTAAACTCCTCTAAGCCAAGTGTACAAACCAGCATGAAGCCAGTAGGTTTATTTATTTATTTATTTATTAGGATCCCCATTAGCCATCACTCCGTTGTGGGAGTAATGGCTATTCTTCCTGGGGTCCTCAAACAGGACACAATTGAAATACATAGTAAAAGCATACAGAGTAACAATTAGAATCTATAATCTCTGGCAGTTATTAGAAAAAACTACAATATTAAATTCAATAATTTACCAAAAAGTGGAATAGTAGGTTCCACTCACTGTGCTGCTATCTTGATGAACTTCTTGAGGAGCTGGACTCTCTTGCTGAGCTGTGAGCAGAGGCACACCTCAGTGACCACCCACAGCTGAACCTGGTTGAACCTCCGCAGAAACAGGTCCAGATTAGCCGTGGTTCTTCTAAAGCTCTGCCGGCCAAACGTGTGGTAGAGCAGCTCATGCTGCAGAGAGGAGGAGGAGGAGGAGGAGGAGGAGGAGGAGGAGGAGGAAGGACACATTAGGGGGAGCAGGTTTGGAGCTAATCATATGGACAGGTCCTGCCACCTTGCATCTGTCAAACATTACTCCTGCAGGGATTTTGTCATGGCATCTTTTCTCTCTTCATTTCAAAGTGTAAAAAAGGCTTTGGTGTGTGTATGTGCATGTGATACCTCATGCACACAGCTGAAGAGCTCCCAGTCAAACATGGTCATTTGGTAAGCCAGGTCCTTAGAGCTCATCAGCTCAAAAGTTGACATAGAGCCTGCAGAGGGACCCTCCTGGTCTGGAAGAGGAGTCTGAGACACAAATACACACATGCAAGTTTATAAGAGGACAGATTCACATGTATCAAAGAACCATTATATTATAATCAAGACATTAACACATGTGGCTTCTTGTCATCACAATGTCATGTGACAAAGATCCATTGTAACAGTGTTTATAACAACCATAAAGCCTGGCTGGCCGTGCTTTACTGATTACTGTATGTACATACTTCATCATGTCCCTTAAAGTATAATCCATTTCATAAAAAACTTCAGAGGAGCTAAGTAAACGGGGGAAACATTACTCTCTTACCAGACTGCTGAGCTGCTCTCGAGGACAGGCAAATAATCTCCCGTTGATGCTCAGAGTGGAAAACACAGAGACATCGTTGGGCTTTAGGATGATTTTTTCTGTAACGAAAACAGGGACAGTAGAGTTTTCATCATCGCCAGGATACATGGACCAACATTTAGGCCATTAGGTAACACTATTTCCACTGATCAAACTTTAAGTTGCAGGATATAATTATACACAGTATCAACAGTGTGAAGAAGTAACAGTGTTGAAGATATGTAATTTATGTATTGTGTTGTGCAGACATATCTATCAAAATGAGTATGTTGCCTGTCTTCTAATACCACTTTTATGTAAAGCTAAAATTAATACAGACACTCATACTCACTTTAGTACTTTACACACCTCTTAAGATAACTGCTGGGATTAACATACTTATTTTAACCCAAACAATGATTTTTTTCCCCCTAAACCTTACCAAATAGTGTTGGTGCCTAAATATAAGCAAACTGCAACAGTTTTTTGGGCATGTTATGTAGTAGACGTGTGCTGTAGCACTATGCACCTTCATGTAGACCTACCTGCATAAACCTGTTGTGTCCAGTGTAATAACTTCAATCAGTCTTAAACAGTGTCATTACCACATTTAGTAAATCGTATATTTCTTGCACAAATGGAATTACTACCCTCTATTTTTTTGGAGCATGTAGCCAGGAATTACACATTGCCCTTTAAATCCTGCTCCTTACATACACAGTGCTCGTGGTATACCCACAGAGTTAATGTCACAGCTTTTTAATATTTTAATCCATCTGTATTCCTACCACTTGCAGAGCTGTGGTTGACCAACACCAGCTCATCAGTGGTGCCAAGTTTGTCGGTCACAGCGCTGATCACTTCTCTTCCTGTCGCTGCCACGGCAACCCGGATAGTGGTGTATGTGTGATCACTGCAGTACACCTTCAATAGGACTAAACAGATACAAAAATACCACAATTGTATGGAATGTGACCACTTCAGATTTGTAATGAATAAACCACTATCCACGCAATCCAAAATATTGTCAAAATATTAAATTCATCTGCTGAGGACATGAATATCCACATTAAAATTTCATGGAAATCAGGCAATGTTCTAATTTTAGATATTCACACACACACACACACACACACACACACACACACACACACACGCCGACTTACTGTCATCTTGATTCCTAATGGGCTGTTTCTTCTGCAGCCTTTCCTCTCCATTGCTGAACTGTCGTATTAGAGTTTTCTGTTAAATTACATGAGACAGAGTGCATTCAGCATCCGCATCACCATCATAACATGTAACATGTACTGTTAAATTCTGCTAAAAACAGCAGTCTGGTCATACCTTTTTTGAGGCTTTGGCTTCTTCGGAACTACAGAAAATAAAAAGTGTAGAAACACAAATAAAAGATACAATAAATGTATCTTTATGCTTGTGCATAAACATCACAGTGAAGGTTTAACATGCAGGAGCAAGGAAACGTACTGTAGTTTGACGACTTTCTCCAGGTCAGGAACCAAGTCTTTCAAAGCTCTCAAAATCCGAGAATCATTTGATAAACTCACGTACAACTCCTACAGGGACGGAGACAAAGAACTGAGCTCAGACCATGCATATGACCTATGTATGTTGTGTAATTCACTGCTTTTTAAAGCTTTGTTTGGTCACCTCCAGGAAAGATATTGCAGCAGGCTCCTCCTGTAGCAGGTACGTGTGTGTGCTCGCCCAGCGCAGGGCCAGAATGAGCACCCTCCTCTTACTGTTGAGCGCATACTCCAGTCTCTCCTGTTCAGAGCCGGGCGGAGATGCCGCATGGTAGGTACACACAAGTTTAAAGATAAATACAAATATGTAAATCTTCCATTTCAGATTCAGTGATATCTTCCTACCACAGCATGGATATATAAATGAACCATGGCTAAATTCATATTATCCTGTTTTTTATTATAAGATCTGCTTAAATGAAAACAGAAATTATATTTCAGCCTACTCCAGGCTCTAATCACTGCCTCCGAGGTACCAAATGAAGGAGCTGTTAATTATGTATTCTCTTTAGTGCAGCAGTGGTAAAGAGTAAGCAGAGGAGCACTTTGCAACACTACAATGAGTAAGACAATAATAAAAGCAGCTGTTATTACAACTTGTTACTCAGGTGTGAAGGGAGGTGTTCATTAGTGCTGGATGCTCAACTGCTGCTTCAGCACTTCCATAAACAGAATTGTACAATCCAAAATGCTGTCAGTAACACTGTTATATTGTAGTCTGCAGTAAGCAATGGGCATGTCAGTTCATTTCTAATGGGACTGTCAACATAATATGTGCTGTGTTGACGACTTATAACAGATCAAGAAAGGATTTGCCGGAACGTTTTTTAAAGTAAATGTTCATCTTTAGATACGCCTTTGCAGTTATTCTTTTTTTTTTTTTGTCAGGAGCATTTTTCTCAGTGTTTATTGTCGTAATGCTCATTCCGGCCACAAGAGGCTGAAGAGCACCAGGAAGAGAGCATCAGTTTGAAAGGATATTGTGACATGAGTAGAGGGCACAGCTGGCTGTTGGGCATGAAGACACTGTGCATGAGGACAAAATCATCCACTGCTGGGTCTAACAGACGAGGAGAAAAACAGATAACAAGAGGGAAGAGAGTCAGATGGGAAAGGGATGGAAAAGAATGCAAAAAGTAGTGAAAATGAAATTCATCATTTGTCCATTTGTCTAGCATACCTGTCCATCCAAATTCCCTCTTTAATTGCAGTGCATTTGATATAGGGTCTGCACTATCGCTGGTAATATTCATTTAGCATTAATAGCCTTCATTTTGCATTGTATAAATATATGTGTATATTCTATTGGCTACCTGGTTCACTGTGATGTATGTCCATCCTCATGGTTTCCAGGAAGTGTTCAAGAATCTTCTCTGGCGTTCCTGATATCACAGTGTACCTGGAAAGGGTGAGTTGAGAGAGACAGAAAGATTAATTCTACTAACTTGAAATCAGCAGTGACATGTAGCATTTACTCGAGAACTATATTAAGTACATTACATTTTCCTGATTATACTTAATTTCAGAACTCATTTTTTGTATACTGGCATACAATGACAAAAAAGGCTTTCTATTTCTATTCTACATACTTTTACTCCTTTTTACTCCTCAAACTAACAAACGTACTTGATGCTTCCAAGGGTGGAGGTACGAGGACTCTTTTCTAACACCAGCACCGCTTGTTCATGCTCTTTCAAACGTACGGTGTTTGCTTCCACATCCTAAAAAACACAACAAGATTCACAAAACCAGTAATATTACTCCAAATCAAATGCACAGTATGTGACTTTTTTTTAGATGGAATACAGCTGCTCTGCCAGAAGAGGGAGACAAACATCACAATCGGGCAGCTTCACAGACAGTATGATGCTTGAGGCAGTGCACATGAATTAATTCAGATGGTGAATTAATTCAATTATATTTTAACCTAGGTTAAAGAATGTTAGCTTAGAAGTGATATTGTGAAAATATATTGCTAATAATTGTATTCATAACAGTTTGAACTGAACTGGTAGTTTTTGGAGCACTTGTGACTACATGTGTTAATTTCAGAGGATAACCATCCATGTCCCATCTGCCTACCCTGAGTATCCTGTTGAAGTCTTCCTTATCAACACGAAGGAAGTGACAGTTGTCCTCTCTCAGGACGATGGAGGCGGCACGAGGTGAATCTGTAACCAGGGCCAACTTCCCAAAGTCATCACCCTCATGGAGCGTACACACTACACCCTAAGACACACATACACACGCATGAATGCACACATAAACAAACACACTCTTATATACAAACAGGCCCAGACACATACACAGTCTACTAGTCATATTAAGCCCTGAAGTAAAATTAGGAAGGAGCGAGAGCACACAGGACTGAGATGAATCATCTGTACATGTGTGTGTGTGTGTGTGTGTGTATGTGTGTGTGCAGAGTGCATGTGTGATCAATGTGTATGCACACACATGAGCAAGTGCAGTACATCAGCCTGTGCAGTGGTTGTATATCGGTGTGTGGTGTGAAATTATGCATGCGTACAATCCCTTAAGCCATTTAATCATCGTGATGAGTCACGGTGAGCTGTGCAGAGTTTGCCAAACTCCACTGTTGGTGTTTCCCAGCCCTGCAGGGCAGATACTGCTGGTCTGCTCTATACAAACACGATCAGCTACACAATCTAACCCATTACATTTGGATGAAATATCATCAAATGAAGCGGAGAACTCGAGCAATGCTCCTGTGTCAAACAAAGAAACGAGCATGTAGGTGGATGAATGCGTTCAAGCACACACACACCTTGCCATAGATAACCACATTGACAGAGCCTTTCTGGATGATGTACCATGACGTGCCCTCCTCTCCTTGGTTGAACACTAGAAGATTAAGAGGAAAAAACGTATCACCATCACATAGTCACACCCACACAGTCCAATTTAAACACACAGACTTGATACAGATATTCTTAGATTTAGTGTGATTATCTGTGATGTCCATCATGAATTAACCAGCTTAGAAATTATAGAATAAAGATGGTCCTTACAACTCCAGAACTTGCCTAATAATCACCACCTATTAATTGTTTTTCAGTATTAAATTAAGCCAGTGATGGTTGTCTGTATATGCATGGGTAAGTGCAAACAAGGAGAGCTAAAAGCTAATTCTGCATACTATTTTTGTATCATTCATTTTTTTATTGCCTAATTTAGCATACCTTTGATGGCGTCAAGCCGCCAATATGTAACCAAACATGGGCAAAAACCCTGAATTATGGGAACTATAGTTCCAAAACTTTAAGGGTGATTATACCAAAAAAATCAAAGGACATCCTAATAATGTCACCTACAGCAGCCATTTTTCAAAATTACAAAGACTCTTAGGCCAATATTCCTGGAACAGTGACACTCTCCTCTCTCTGTTTTGTCTGAGGGGGTGACATAATGTCAGACTCTGAAAACCCACCAACAAAAATGCAACAAAGAACAAAGTGTACGAAGTGAGGACTCACACACGGTTCCAGCTTTTGCATGCGACTCGAAGATCACAACGCTCGCCAGTTCCCTCTTCACCTACAAACCAGAACACACTGCTCAAGTCATAGTGAATTTAGCTGCACTGCAGAAATATGAAAGAGAAGGGTAAAATGCACAGATCAGGGTTTTTAAGGATTATTTGAAGTGATCTGGGACACTTTCTGGTCCATCATGGGGAGTTTTTGCTCTATTGGACTGTTAGTTTGCTGACATTTATATTCATAAGCGCTGCATTCAAACGAAAAGTGGAGGAAAAGAGGAATAGAAAAACAGTTAAATGAAAAAGCCAATTGTTCATGAACCACTTTGATCTCCTGGAATGTGCTTCATGTGACTTTTTATTACTGTAATAATGTGGTATCATCTAATGCACATGTTACTGAATCTAGGCAGAAATGAAGCATGAAAATGAGAACAAAAGCACAGACTCGAGGACTCCTCCACATGATGAAAATAAAGATTGGTGTAAAAAATTTGTCCCATTACACTAGTAAGAGAAATGTTAGTGACCACGTCTTCTCCCTCAGGTCTTAAAGGGATAGCTTGAATTTCTAGTGTTTCTATTGTACAGCATATGAGAAACTTATCTATATTCAGTGTAGTACAGTAGTTGGTAAATGGCACTTCTCTCAGTCTGTAGAAGCAGTTAGAAGCACCAACTTGAAAGCTAAGCAATGTTGAGCTGTGGACGGGGGTAGCAGTAAAAGTTATTTCAACCACCTAAGAAAAATAATCAATATAAGTTTAATTTTACACTATATTCTATTCTGCTTTTCATGGCCATCAGATTTCCCTTTGTGACAGGGAATGAAAACTGTTGCTTGCTTCAAAGCCATCTGACAAAAAGAGTAGCAAATGCAGTTACTTACAGAAAGAGTGAGTTGGATATGGATAAAGGGCTGTCTGACAGCAAGGGAAAGTGGTGAAAATACTCTAAATAGTGTAAACTTAAACTGCTTTTCTAAACTGGGAGCGAGCCAACTGCCATCACTACCTCATACAACCACACTTCAAACATCCAAACTATCAAAAACAAATCAACTGTAGCAAGTGGTTGTGATGAATTAACAGCGTTCATTTAAACCTGTACCGTCCCTTTAAAAGTAAAGTGGCCCGTCTGACTCACAGTGTTGGAGAGGTGAGCTAAGGCCTTGATGTGAAGCAGCTCATCGTAGATGATCTCAAGGTCATCCCCTGTCCTCTGACCAGGCCTGCAGACACACAGAGGTTTGTCAGGATGAACTCATCATGAATATTTCATGCATGATTCACCTCCTATTACACTGCAGCAAAATTACTAATGACACATCCTAATGCTAAAATAGTATTGCTGTTTTGAACGTAGTCACTATAATGATTTATTCATATTATTTCACATGATAACACTGTATTTGACATGTTAGTTTGGATAACATTTTGCTTATTTTGCCAACTTACTACCATTAAAAAATGTTAAATAAGCTTTCTTGATTAACCTGAAAATAACATTTATAGTGATTTATAATGCAAGTTGATGCAATATTAGTGACTTTTACTGACGATTTCCTGAGGATCATGCGCAGCAGAGCGTCAGGGCCGATCTGAGCGAGGAAGAGGATGGTCTCTGGCAGCTCTTCCTCACTCTCCCTCTTCTCCTCCTCACTAGGCAACGGCGTGTCCTCCTCCTCATCGTCAAGAAAACGGTAGAACAGGTACTTGTCCTGGAAGCCCAGCTCCTGGTCCACTGGAGAGCACGCACAAGTGCAAACATATAAACACAACATGTTGTACGTGCTTAGTGATACTGAGTTGTTTTCTTATTAAAAACACAATTTCAGACATCTCCTTTGAAGTGTATGAATTAGAGATCTAGATTCAATCTATATTTCATGTTCCTGCTTCAAAACTCCTAATTAATTTCCATGTTGGTATTCATACTGACGCTTTTGCTGCGATTGATGTTCAGATATAGTTAAAGCCACAACTCAACTTAGAGCCAGAGACGTTATTTTGGCTGCTTTGCAAAAGGGATTTGGGAACAACTATTGCATGTTATGACAACTGTGCAGTGCATGGAATAAAACTAAACAGCATATGCTATGATGAAAATGCAAAAGAGAAAGCCAAAGTTTGAGTTACCGTGGTTGAGCACCCCTTCTTCCAGCAGCGACTGCCACATCCCAACAGCATGGGACCGTGTGAGGACACAGGCACTCTGCAGCACCAACCAGTCCACCAGCTCTGTGCCGACACAGCATTGTCTGCAATACACACATGGCAATAAATCTACAGAACATGTTCTAAAGCTGTTGCATGAATAATGATGAGATAGGCTGCAGTCGTACTGTCAATAAGATTAGTATTAGAAGTCTTTTCTTTTCCTAGTAGGAGAGTATAATATGCACATCATGCAAAGGTGCTAGGCCATCCAAAGGCATCAATGAAAAAAGACAGAGAGCCTGCACACTGACTCACAGCCACAAGTTTATGCTGACAACATATCGATCTACATGGATCTTCATTCTGACCTGATGAAGATACATGTACAGTACCAGTCAAAAGGTGGCTCCTTTGAAGAATCTAAAATATAAAACATATTCTGGTTTGTTTAACACTTTTCTGTTTACTACATATTTCCATATGTGTCTCATCATAGTTTTGATGTCTTCAGTATTAATCTACAATGTCGAAAATAATAAAGAAAAACCATTAAACTTTTGACTGGTAAAGTAGATAAAAACATGAGCAATAAACTTGTGGCTTGAGTCAGTGAGCAGGCTCTCTCTTTTCTCACCTCTCTTTTCCTAACCACGTTTTCTTGACTTTAATGGAAAACATTATGAAGTAAAGGAAAGGTATGAAGGAGATTTCATACAGATTGCTAAGAGAATCAACTGCACTTACACCAGGCTATGTAATAATACATAATAACATGTAGTTCTTGCTCATTTCAATAAGTTTGGAACCTTCCTAAGCAAAAAAGACCACACAGCCATGCTCTCACCTGTATGTCTTGAGGTGGTACTTCCTGTCTCGAATCATGTGTGGGGCTCTGGACAGGATGGCGTTGCGGAGAACCTTCCCCGCTCTCTGCAGCTTCTCTGAAGGGATCTACATACCACACAGGGACAGCAGAGTAGTTTGGGGAACTGATTGTGCGCTGTAATCCGAGAGTCACTACTTGTGCTGACTCCAGGCTGTAACGCATAATAAAATTGATCTTTTTCGATCACCAACCCACTCCTCACGGATGGATAGAAATGCTTGAAAATGCATGCATTGCAAACTAGGATTAATGCTTGTAGCATACAGTACAGCACTAAACAGCCCTCATACCAGTAAAACTGTATCAAAAAAACAAAGTGTATACACGCAAACACATCCTCTACACATCACACCTGCACCTTAAAAAGAGCGGGAAAGGGCAGATGTGTATACACACACGCAGCTGCTGTTGAAAACAACAAAAAACAACAAAGGGAGGCATACTAATTGGGCAGATGGGATCTTTCTTCTATGTGCATGCATTAGCTGGCATTAGCATAACTACAGAGGATCACAGCTGTGAGTCATCACTTGTCTCTTCTCCGAACGAACACACCTCCAAAATCCATTCTGGCGTTCTGATTCATTCACAAACACGAAAGTATGCAGCAGTGCACAATTTTATGACACTGTGGTTCAGTCACTGTGGCTATTATCTTCCCTCTGCACTGTTTACACAGACAGAAGCACAGATTTAAAGGTGTAGTCAGTGATTTGAATCCAGTACACTTGGTGTCAAATTCAGTGAATATCCCCTTACAGTCAGTTAGCTGTCCCTTCTGTGTGTATGTGTGTTTTAATGCATAAAGAGAAAGACAGTGGGAGCAAGAGGAACGATAAATCAGGCTTTTGAAGGTGTGTTCAAATATAAACATCTTTCTCCAGATTCCCTGACTTGCCTTTTAAGTACGTTTTTATTTCAAATGATAACCACAGCATCTTTTAACATTAAAAATCACTCATCCACTGGCCAGCACAAGGGACTACAATGTACATTTTTGCTCTCTCCACAAAGATATTCTGACACAAGCAGCTAGGCGTAGGGGAATCCAAGACAAACTGGTCTTGTGCTGAGACCGCCTGGCCCAGAGTATATTGGTTGTGAGTTTACTTCATTCATGCTTTGTGTGCCCTGAGGAAGGGCACAGCTCATGCTGGCAGTTTATTTAAAGGATCAAGTTGCCATGCTGAACCTTTTTTTTTTTTTAACTTCCTACACAAACCCAAGACAGACCTGTTGGTTCCAAGCAGAGAAGTGGGGAGACTATTTACCTTGTTGTGAGCTTTGTTTGCAGAGTCTGAGTTCATGTTGTCTTTTTCTGTGAGTCCTGGGGAGGGAAAAAATGTTGGCTGAACTGAAGATTTTTTATAGGATGTGGATATTTTCCATTCCCAAAACAAGAACATACAGCCTATTCATTGTGTAGCTTGCATTCTAAATTAAAAGTAATGTTGGGAGGCGAGTTCTACTGCACAAGATATTCTGATAAACATTAGGTAAGAAACATGTATAACATCTTGAAACAAAAGTACTCAAGAATTAGAGATATGCAACATTGTCTTCACTCCATTGCAATAAAAAGCAAACAATAAATCGTTCCTTGCAGTCAGACTCTGTGATCTTATTGCAATGTACTTTCTCTCACATAAGACTAGAAAAAAACGTCTTATAAAGAGCAGAAGACATAATCTTAAATGTACAAGCTTTAGTGTGGCTTACAGAGGTCCACAGGTATGGAATTAGACTGATAACACTATAAAAAATGTTGTCAAAAAGAGCTTAAGGCGGCAGCTACTAGTAAAATATGTTAAAGCTTGCATCCTTAAACGGCTGGGGACTCAGTTAACTACTTATTTTATTCTGTAATCCATTTAAATTGAACTGTTTTGTGTAGACAGATGGGATAAATGTTGGGACCACTAGTCGTGAGGATTGTGCTAGGTGCAAATCGGCCACGGAAACTTATATCATATATAATGCATACTTTATATAATTTAGAATAGATTATCAGTGTATTTCAGATTCTCTCACAGCACGCTGAGAAAATAACCAGATGCCAAAATCATGAGTCGGCAGAGCTCCACACTGCGTGTCCGGTGTGAAACACCCAGCTGGTTAACAAGAGCAACTTAAGGAAGCCAGCAACACTTTCAGTCTCCTCCACAGCCGGTTTGAACCCGGTGTTGAGGTAGTTAGTCTGAGGTGTTTCGTAGATTGCAAATGGAAGGACTCAGACAAAACAGTCCTTTGAAACAGTCGGCCACCAAACTGTTATTTTAAAGAGAAGTGGTGCTAATATCAGCCCTGAATTTCATGATCAGTGCAGTAAGTTTAGTAATTAACTGTACTAGCAACATTTACAGTGTTTCTTTCATTCTAGTGTGTGTGTGTGTGTACTCACTGTCATTGTTGGATCCACTCTCCATAGCTCCATAAGGAGGGGCCAACAGTCCAGCCAGGCTCTGACGATACTTCTACAAGATAAAATGCACACACGAGTCACAGCTGATGTGAAAACACTATCATTGTGACGCATCATTCATAAAATATCTTCATTTGTTAGACACCAAAATGCATTTCTGTCTCCAACAAACATACACAGTGTTACTTTCAAACACACACAGACACACAGACACACACTCCAAGTGCCCCTCAAAACAAAGCCCTTTGTACAACCAAGATCATTTACATGCAGAACAACTAACATTATATAACACACACACACACACACACACACACACACACACTCAAAGCAGCATTCAAACCAGGGTTAATGAGCGCATCCAGAGCTGCTAAATGTGCACAGATGCTGCTCTTACAGCTGTTAAGAACAATAAAAAGCATTTGCATTTCTACAGCGGAGAAGCTAAAACACACTCAGCAGGTAATTTTGAGCCCTGAATGTGCCTGAATGTGCCATTGCTCATCTGCAAGGTCATTACCAAGCAACCCATGCCTTCTGAGAACTGCCAGGGACACACACACACACACACACACAGTGACAGAGACAGACAGAGGGAGCATCTGTTTGACCTAAAGACAGAAACACCCCCCTGTCGATGTCTTTCTCGTACACACAAACACTCTAAAACCGGGACACAACATTGCTAAACAACTTCATTTTATGAACAGACAAAAAAATATAAGAAAACATTACAATACTATCAAGCCCACACACTCAGCAAAGACTACACAGGGGTACAGCGGGGGGGTCAGACTCACCTGAGGAAACACACTCTGACGCCTAATTCTGGAGGGACTGAAACCCCAGAGAGCTGCCCTCTGCTCCTTTACAACTCACACACAAGCCACCGGATAGCATCCTGCTCAAAACAAGCTGCTCTCTTCCTCTCTCTCTCTCTCTTTTTCTCTCACACAGTCGCCCCAGTGTCTTTCTCAGTCTCTCGCTCTCCCTCTCTCGCCGCGATGGAGCCAAGAACCAAACCACTTTTCTCTCCCAGGTTACCACGGTGATCCGAGTCTCTGTATGACCAAGCTACTCTAGTGGACGAGGAGAAAGAGGGAGGGAGAGACACAGAAAGGAGGCAGAAGAGGGAAAGAAAGGGGTGGCGAGGATGGAGAGGAAGGAGGCTGGCAAAAGACGCAACACGGCCAATAGAGGAGACAGGAAGTGGGCAGGAGAAATGTAGAGCAGGTGAAAGGGAAAAGAAGACTTACAATACCAGCCGGGCAAAGTGCAGGCTAACCAATCAGCTGTTTGATATACAATATGTGAACATATGCACACACATCTGTCAGATACGACACGCTGTTTTACATTTTATGTTTATTCATCCCACTTTCTCTTGGTGTTAGAATTATGGAGAAGCGCTTTTTTTCTCCTTTCATCCTTTCATCAAACACATGACTGCATTCATCCTGTGGCTTTCTAGTCTTCTTCACACACAAGCACATGCACGCAAATGAGTCCATGCACACTCACACACAAACACAAAATACAAAGATCCTTTTACTATGAGCTGAATGGGATTCAAAAGAGAAACACCTCAGGCTATGTTTTCTGCTCCGTGTCTACGGTCCTAAAATAGACAGCAGATAAGGAGACTGAGTGCACTTAGCTGACAAACAAACACACTACGAGCTCAATAATAAGATGCCACATGTACTTAATGACCAATTATTGTCTTATCTCATGTTTACATCCTCCTGTGTCATAAAGTGGAGATATCAAATCTCAGGGAGGCCAGTGTAGTAATACCCGTACCGAAGAGGTTATTTTTTTTACTATAAATTGCAACACTAAATTTGTTTTATACTGACACAGAGAGCAGAAAAAAATGCCCATAGTGATATTAACTGTTTATTCAAATAAAAATGTTCTTTATGCTTTCTTTTCTTTCATATCTTATGACACCAGCACTTAAGAATGAGATTTAACAAAATAGGCTAACCACTGAACAACACATGGACAAGGTCAGGGACTAGTAACCCAGACCAAAAAATGCTGCATGAGTCAATATTAATACAGTGAAAATTTGGGTGAACATCTGTCCACAGTCACTCATAAGAGCTGTAATTAAAGCGTCTTATACTTTATCTATCTATCTATCTTCATCCCAGAGGTAAGTGTTATGTTTCACATTAGCCCGTAGAAACAAAAGCCTACACTTAAAGTACCTTATTGATTTAACATTGCTCTGCCATCAGATTGTCAGACTCACAATGGACAATTTTAAAAAAGGGAGCGAAATTGCTTTTTTATTCCATGCATTCTGCCTCTTTATAAAACCCACCGCCTACATCATCCACAACATAACACGACATTGTGGTCGGAGATTCAAGGGAGTTATGTTAGTGGCACCTATAGCGACCTTGAGCCGCTTATCTAAAGCAGAGAGGAGGAGCCAAGTACAGAGGTCTGGAAAACTCACGTCTTTCTACTTGACACCCACAGCCTGTTTTTTTTTTCAAACATTTTCAAACTTGTAGCTCCAACCAACGGCGACTCAACTGACACACTCATATCCTCATATCCTCAACACTTGAGGATATCTTACAGACACAGCTCCCTCTGGAGCCACAACAGGCTTCATGCAACTTTTTTCACACATTTTGTCAGAATAATTTGTGTTGTAAATCCTGTCAGCTACAATTGAAGTCTATAGTGTTCCTAAGTGAGCATGTGTACTTCAGCTAGTCAGATTTTGTTGTGGCGAAGTGACCTTGGAGCAAAACACTCAAAAATCTTTCTGTAATTTGAGCTAAGCTTGGGAGATTGTTTTTATATGTGCAAACTGTCCAACCCTGGTAACTCAAGACCACTGACAGGAGATGTGATAAGCAGGGTGTGACGGAGGAGGTTGAGGGAGTTACATTGCAGCACGCCAGTCAAACGCCAGCATGGACGATGTATCATCTTGTATCCATATATTTCAAGTACGCTTTGGTTTCTTAGAGTAATTTACTTCTGTCCGAATTTGATTATATTATTGTGAAGAGATTAAGGACGAATAAACCCATTTCTACTGTTCTGAGTCTGATGGAGCTTGAAATAATCAATAATTTAAGTTTACTGCAAGCAATACAATTAAAGTTGCATGATTTAATCTAAAGTATTTAAATATTAACAAACGAAATTTTAATAGCAATTAAATCTATTCGAACAACGCCTCTCTTTTGAAGTCTGTGCCTGGTGCACCACAGCATCATGTTCCATTATCTTTAATGGCCAGTCGTCACAAGCCTAATTTGAGCCTGACCTCCAATCTCAATGCAAACTAGAACAAGCAAAAACACCCCTACAATTCGGATACCCTATGACAATTAAAAGTATGAAACCGACGAGAGAGAAAAAAAGAATAACTACAATTTAAAATGAAATGGGACCTTTGAAGACGCAAAATAAGAGGCTGTCTGCCCAGAGAACAGGGCCAACTGTGAAGCCACAGCAAACCGATCCACTGCACTGCCAGCACTTCCTCTCTGTGAGGGACCCAGTGAATGGAGAGGGTAACCTCGACAAGGAGGCCCACGGAGAGGCGACTATTACAATGCCAACTCTCAAAGAAGGTGCCAGTGTCCGGGCCAAAGCCATGTTTCCAAGTGCTGATTCTTCCAATTTGTATGATACCAGTTTCTGTTCTATGGAAGCCCTGACATATCTGAGTTTATATATTCTGAACATGAATCATCAAAGTTATTTAATACAACAGTATTATTGGATTTTTCCCTCCTAGGTGTGATGTGTTTTATTGATTGCAACCTATAAATATCAATACTCTGCACTATTGTAATGCCTACGGTGTTTAAGCACAAAAGGAGAGGTGATGAATTCACCGATTTCCATATGTCCTTAATACATAAATACAGATCATTGTAATTCAATTGTTGTAATGAAAACCTATTTGATTCTTATGCATTATCTGAATAGATCCTTTTGGCTTGTCATAGCAGAAAAAGCTCAGGTGTAAAAATGATGTTAATAAATGGAATGGAGCCGTTAATGTTATTAATTACACCTGTGCTTTTCAAGCAGCGAGCTGTCAAAAATGTCTACTGTTAAAAAGACAGAATTGAAATACATTTTTCTATATCTTCACGCGCTTAACAGCAATAAGTCAGATCACTTGAGGATATTTCTCACATCCTCTTTAGCAGAGTCACACAATGAAAATGTGTTGATATTACACTATTAGTACCTGAGCCCAGGAGGCAACCTAAACACATAGCTGTTTTATTCATGGAGGTGCAAGGAGCAATATTTTGATGGAATATGCATCTGAGTCAGACAATAAAAAAGCAGTTGAGGGATCTCTTCATTTATCACTTTTAGATTCCCACCACACTGCCTGCACTAAACATATAACACAAACTGTATATTGCTGTTGGTGCATCATCCTTTGGACTGTAAATACTGCAGTAAGCTCTGAAAACAAAGGACATCCAACACAAAATACAACACACACAGGCCTGTATTGTGCATACACACTCCTCTCTCCCTCACGCTCTTTTCATGTCTTTATTAGCTCACTGCTGTATGTCACCTGAGGTGTGTGTCTAATAGGTGGAGCAGAAGGCTCCGTTATGGTGGACAGCCCTCTTGTGGTTAAAGGTACAATTACAGTGGAAGGTTGTCTGAAAAATTGCAGTCTCAATAGGGAAACGTTTTCCCAAGATGGGAAGCTTTAGGTACGCTACCAGAGCAGAGTTCATGCTGAATCATGAAGCTCACACTCACAGCTACATCCAGTACAGGAGCTCGTCTCTCACCTCCCAGAGACTCTTGAATTCCCTCTGTTCGATACGGAGCAGCTCGCTCGTCTCTCTGCTGACTATGGTGGCGTGTCGGGGTGTGTTGTCCAGGATGGATTCCCCGAACGCTGTCCCAATCCCCAGTGTACAGATAGTAACTGCATCCTGCACACAAACACAACATATTAAGGATGTGTGGGAAGCAATATGTGTTTCAATTTCAGGCTTTAACAAGATAAAATTAGGCCTTCCACGAAGATCTGTTATACTGGTTCTGCTTGTGGCTAGGGCTGAACAATTTGGAAGAAATATCTAATTGTGATTATTTAAACTGATATTACAACTGAGATATGATTCACAGTGTTTGGAATTATTATTTTGCATAATTATTCTCATTTTCATTGAAAAATATTAAAAGGATGCACTAGTTCACAAGTTCATATTGCGATTGCCCATAAATTCCAATAAAACGTTCATCCCTACTTGTGGCTTAAAAGTGGATTTCTCAGCTGTGAGGCTATTGTATTGGAGCTACTATTATATTTATTTATTATTTTCATAATTATTTAAGATGCATTACATTTTTGATTCAACGTTTTGGTCTATATAACACCAGAAAAGAGTTTAATTGCAGATCACAATTCACTAGAGTCCATTTAAGGTCATCAAATGTCTTGTTTTGTACAACCAATAGTCCAAAACCCACAAATATTACTTTGACGTTACTCAAACAGTCAGACCTTTGGCTGCACCCATTATCATTCTGGGATAAACATAAAAAATCCCAAAATTGTTTGTATTTCCTTAAACCAATCACAATAGTCTTGGGGGATTATAAAGACCATGCCCCTGCAAAATAGACAGCAGAAGGGATGGAGAATTCTGTCTCCTGTTCTGAAATAGGCAGCCAATGGCAGACCTGTCATCATGTTAAGACAAGGAAAAGCAGCATTTATGAAGCTTTAACAAGAGAATGTTTGCATTTTGGTTTCAATTATTTTTTCTAAATATTTGTTGATTCATTTCCTGTCAATTGTCTCATCATTGCAGGCACAGACAGTACGCAGAAACAGCAAAAACAGCAAAAACAGCAAAAACAAACATCAAAAGGTTTTCTTCATAAAAATGGACAGACACGAAGAGCAGACACATTAATATATGGTAAATAATGCAAATAAATTCAAATATGAGTGACTGGTAAACTGAGTCTCCTGTAAGGAAAATATCTCTAGGTGCTGTATATAATTGGACTAGCTGGAGGGAAGCAAACACAGATACACTTTCACACGAACACATTCCCACACGACACTGATTTAGTCAAATATTCTGCCTGCTATGGAAACCTTTTCAGCTGTCCAAACTGACATTTCAAATATAGCCACGGAAACTAGGCCACCAATGGCACTTTAGGGCTACATACATGAAAAGGACGTTTCACAATGGAGGGACTTCTTATCTCAGTCTCGAACAAATCCTCTCTCTCTCTTTTATTCTCCCAAACGTCCCTCTTCTCCTCTTTATGTACAGTATAAACCTATTTCCACACTCTGCCATAAAGGGTATGACATGCAGAGAAAAGCACGATTCTCTCAGAGGACCGGTTTTCTGTGCTGTGGCAGCTTTGCCCTGGCATATTTAAGCAGGGAGACATGAGCTAATGTACTGGAACAATGTCAGCATTCAAGAGAGATGTACAAGACCAGTTGTAACATGAGGCACACTTGTAGAGCAGCCAGAAAGTTGACAGAGAAGGTTATGATAAAAAATAATACAAAATGAAAAATACAGGAATGAAAAATAATGTATCTTCTCAAATATAGAGAGAAAATTATGGAATGCACCCTGTGGTGTCAGTAAATCAAGATTTAATTAATTATTCATTCATGTATTAGTGATTCAAATGATTTACTTGAAAAGGAGAACAGGCACACAGCAACATAAGTGGAACGAAGCAAGTAATTATGTATAAGACTCAGTCAATCTTACCTGGTGGTTGGCAGTTTCTGACACTTTGACATCCAGAGAGCCGGACAGCACAGCATACCAGCTAGTGCCTATGTCTCCCTGTCGAAACACTGTGGAAAGTAAAATACATTAAACTCTTCAGAGTGCTGATAAGAAATAAAAGACATGTAATATTGATTTGCTCCAGGATACTTAAGTTGGATTTCTAGAGTTTCTGGAGAAAAATGGAGATGATATTTTCCAAAACATCCTTCTGTTACTGTGATACAAATCCAAAGAGATCCTGGATATCAGGATGCTGACTAATGCTTAATCCTAAAGCAGCTTCAGTAGTTTCCTGTTACACGTAAATGACCGAAAATTTCTTTGACGAAAATAGGAATAAAATGGATCAAAATACAATATTTTACAAAGTGTCAACAAGTTTTACCAGATTTTTAAAAAAGGGGGCCACACATGCTATGTGTAACAGCCTGCAGTTCAAATGAATAGACTGTCAGTCTAAGCTGGGTCATTCATTAATTTCCCAGTTATACTGAGGGACAGGAATTTAATCTTTTTTTTCCCCAAGATATGTTAAGTGCAGGGCTACACAGTGGTGTAGTGGTTAGCACTCTCGCCTCACAGCTAGGAGGTCGCCGGCTCGACTCCGGCCTGCGGCTCTTCAAATAAAGTGATTTAGATGATAAATTACTACTTTGGGGCTATAACTGGTTATTTTCCTAACAGCAGCATTTGTCACTTGGAAATTTGTACACATGACTTGAAATAATAGTAAATTACATACATCAAAATACATCACTCTTCAGCTTTCAAAAAACCCAACAAAACACACACTCACATAATCACATATACTGTATAAATGTATTGTTTAATGATGCTTTACTACCGAGAGCTATTCTGAGCCTGACAGCATCAGAAGCATCTATTGCCATATTCAAAACCAAATCCATACTATATAATTTCATAATCCAAGCATTTGTGCATTTGTGTGTACATGTACATACACGTGATGCCTTTCTCCAGGCATTCATAGAAGGCACAGGCACAGATCTGCAGTAAGAGCGGAGGTGGGAACCTATGGAAGGCTTTGACCTCTCTCAGCCTGGTCAGAATGATGTCCACATCTTCTCCCGAACGCTCCGAGGGCCTGTGCAGAGAAGAGTCATCATTAAATCCAAATTATTCTTTTTTTTAAAGATTATTTTTTTGGCATTTTACTGCTTTATTAGATAGAGACAGATAGAAAGGGGGAGACAGAGGGGGAGACATGCAGCAAAGGGACCTCAGGCCGGATTCGAACCCGGGTCCGCTGCAGCAAACACATGGCCTTCATGGTAAGCATGCTACCAGTCTGAGCCACCGGGACGCCCCCATTAAATCCAAATTTAGAGAAGATTAAAGAACCATATCGGTGTTTTTTCTATGTTTTGGCCTATTAACTGCAAAACTATGTTCAACAAAATGATTAACTGCATGATGTAGCTCGTTCATTGTGATGGATTATCTGTCTCCAGCGAGTCCATTGCTGTATGAAGGGTAGGAAATCAATCATTAACCTACAGTAAGCTTTCAAAAGCGGAATATGGAATATGTGGAATTAATGAAAAATCGGTTGGTATTGTTCTTTAACATGAAAAGCAGCTCTTTTGTTTTACTGTTATCTATGTGTGTGTGTGTGTGTGTGTGTGTGTGTGTGTGTGTGTGTGTGCACGCTGCTTCATTGTTCGGCCTGGTGTCTTAGCGATAACAGTGGAGAGCTGCAGGCGTTACTTCTCTCAGCTCCGACCCCCCACAGGGTGTTGATGTAAGATCTCATTTGTACTGCTGCTATTTCTAATACGCTTAAATCTGAACACACACAGCAGTAGCAGCACATCGTTACTGGCCTTCTACACGGGCCGACAGACAGGGGAACCCACAGAAGTTGGATCTGAGAGCTTAAACATTATGCTCTGCGAGATGCGGTGGAGACAAAATAAAGAGCCAAAATTGCTCAGAGTAACAGACACATTGCAGTTAGCCTCATTCATTCACTTATTTTCCATTGGTAGTGACTCATCCTTAAACGTGTATGTGTTCATACAGAATAGCTAATGTGGGCTTCTCCCTTCACAGATGAGAGGCTGTCTATTCCCTCTCCTCCTTTAGTCCCTTCCTCTTCCCATGCTCCCAGCTCTCTCTTCTTTGTCTGCCTGCACTAAACATTCCTCTAATCTCCATCCATTTTCTCCTCTCCTCTCCCGAGACCTGACGGTTTCTCTCAGGAACACACCATAGGCAAGATACGAAGAACAAATGACCCTCTTTTTTTCTCTAAGCTACCCATTTTCTCCTCTCCATTACTGGCATATCCACGTTTCCCTCCATCCATTAAGGCCCACCACCACTAACACTAGCACTCACTGTCCCCCCATTATCATCCCCTTATTTCTGCTTTGCAAGCTCACAGACAGTGATGGCCTCACTTGTACATACAGAGATAAATACACATATATTTATGTCCCCAAGCGGCAGACTGTCCTCCATGGCTGGGACGGTACTCCCAGATAAATACAGACTGAGCCTAAAGGGCTGCACTGCACAACACATCTTCCAGTCCCACAACATCTGCCACGAGCTCAGGGCCATTACAGATGGGTCTTTTCTTTTTCTCTCTGTCTTTTTATCCCTTTTTTTGTCTCTGACTCATCCTCCCATCATCCTCCCACTGCCTGTGTATTGGCCCTCATGCTCCGACGGCGCGTCATCTCCCAGCGTGGGCTGGGTTAATGGTTTAGACAGGTGGACTCCGACACACTGCAATTGGGAGAGACAGGGAGGTTAACTCTGCGGGGTTGAATGGGCAATACCAGCATCACCCTTCACCTATCAGTCTACAGTGAAACCGCTAAAATCCGTCAGTTATAATCCCATGGTTGAATCCTTGTTCGCTCGTCCTTTCTCTTATTCATTGTCCCATGCTTGCTCGCTCCCTGCCTGTCCAGAGGAATCTGCCTCCCCTGTTAGCGTGAGACGGATATGACCTGAGAGCTTTTCACCTTGTCTTACTCTCCCTCCACCCCTCGTCACTCTTCCTCCTCCCTTCCTCAGCCCTTCCCTTCCTCCCACCATTCATGTCAGCAGAGATCTCAACTTTCTACCACAAATTATGGCCACACACACACACACACACACACACACACACACACACACACACACACATGCACATGCAGGATTTACAAATCGACCGACACACTGAAGAGAAAATCTAGACACCAGAAGGTCCTGCAGATTGTTTTAGGAAGACATCCATCTGGAAAAATGTACTGTTACCAGACAAATAAATCATAGGTTGAACTGTAGCAGCCAAACCAAATGTCAGACAGCCTCGACACAAACAAGATTTCCCAAACTGGCAAATTAACATGTTACATTAGCAGTGATACGCTTCAATTGTATGTACACATCTTTTTCAACACCAATCTTCAATCCCGCTAACAACCTGAGATCCTGTTAAAACACTGAATATGATATCGGCATTTAGCACAGTTCAGCTTGCATTTTATCATTTAAAAATGACTCATAAAATGACTCATCCAGTCATGTCATATTTACAAATTAACCCAAATAATGTATGTATGAGGCAATAGGATTAATTTAGAGAAAATTGATTTTGTCTCTGGCTTATTGCTTTCATGTCATCTTAAAGTCTACAAACTGGTCACAATGCTCTGTGCTTATATATTCCTGCAGCAGAGGGACAGTCAATCTAAACTGGTATCTTGACCAGATGTGTGTCGCTGGTGTGTGTGTGTGTGTGTGTTGACTGGACTGTCTATCACCTGCCTAGGGCAAAACAAATCTGATATTATCTCACATACTTTGCACTCACTGGCAATAAATGTCTTTGGACGGATATATTAGAGACAGTCGTATCTTAACCTTTGCCTTTCTTTTAGCTTCCTCCTCTCCCCACCTCTCTCTCTCCTCACATCAACAGTTACCGTAGATGAAAGCTCCCTCACACACACGCAAACACACACACACGCATACACACACACACACACACACACACACACACACACACACACACACACACTGATTGATATTGATTGAATGAGGAGGTGCATAGCTGAGGAGCACTCAGTGCTCTCCAACAAGATCCTGTCCAGTATAATCTTATGACTCTGGCTGCCCTTACTGACACACACCTACTGCTGCAGATCTGCTGCATTTAGTCTAGGATAAACAGTTCTGTGGTGTTCCATTTGGCTGATTTGTTTTCATCCTTAACACCATATTGGATACCCATGGTAACATTTACGTACAGTAAGAATCACACCCCTCTCACAATGATTTTATGTCATATTACAAAAGGAAAGAGTACTCCAGTTTGATTTTTTAACATTGCCACAAAAGTCAAATTGCAGTGCTATCCTCGTGTTTCATTTTTTATCATGTATATTAAGGGTAAAGCAGTCTTCAAGGTTTAATCGTGAGTTGAGGAGCAATATGTTGTATTTTTTATGCAATATGTTCCGAGTTCATACACTAGGGACCTAAATTCAAAATTTCCTCATCATCACATGTAAATTGTTAAAATAAATGCAACTGCGAAAAATAAAGTTTACAGTCTTCATTTATACCCGCAGCAATCAATGTATAATAACACTTTCTTTATTTTCCCAGCTGTTTATATTTACTTTGATTATGTTTAGATCATGAAAACGTATCTATAACATGAGAGATTGTGTTGATGAAAACGCCAGATTATTAAGAATTTTCAAGCACTCTGTACAAATTCAAGCATATTCTAGAACTTGAAACATAATGGTTAAAATTAAGCATGTTTTCAAACTTTCAAGGCTTTGCACCAACCCAACCCAACAACAAATTACACTCAACTAATGCTGACACAATGAGAACACTAATAGATTAGTCAATAAAAAGTTAAAAATATTAATAATATATAATGATAATTTATTTATTAAGAAAAAATGTAAAGACATTTAGTGGTCCAGCTTCTCTGGTGTCTACATTTGGTGCAGTCTTTTATGATAGAACATTTTTTACAATTTTCTGGTATTTCATATACAGCAAACAATTAATCGATTAATTTAGAAAAAATAATCATATGACTAAAATATGAAAATAATCAGTAGTCGTAGCCCTACACTTCCATCAGTGACTAAATACAGCAGCACATTGTATTTGCATAATGCATCCTGTCTTATTACAGGTGAGGATGAAAAGACAAGATGGTAGCTTCAGGTTGCCAATAGTAACGTGAGGATGTGTCATCGCATGGTGAGGTGTGTACAGTATGTGTGGGTGTTCGCTGTGGGATGCATGTCTTATGTATCATTGTTTGCTTCAGGTGTGAGGAGAATCATTTACAGTAATTAGTGTATAGCTGCCCTTTCGTGCTCGTATTTTATTCAAGCCCTCTCCCTTG
Organism: Centropristis striata; assembly: GCF_030273125.1. Taxonomy (NCBI): domain Eukaryota; kingdom Metazoa; phylum Chordata; class Actinopteri; order Perciformes; family Serranidae; genus Centropristis; species Centropristis striata. The sequence continues at coordinate 13,270,378 of NC_081527.1, read as the reverse complement.
GATACTATGCATTTTTGACACAGTATGCATGCAAGCATGGGACCTTTAATATTAACTGGACAGATACAGAGTTGACTGAAAGGGTTTCTAAAAACTGCAACATTCTCTAATTTGGCTGTTCAGTTATTCTAACCTGTTCAATCAGATTAGAAAAATATGCTCACATGCAGCATTGTGGCAAAAATGGCAAGACCAAAAAAAAACCAGTGCACAGCCCTGCCTCTAACCCTTGTTTTGAGGAAATCACTAACATACACGCTACGGTGGATGGTAGTATTTTAAAAATGTATGGTTATTTGATTTAAGCAGACAGACATAAACCATGTGCGTCTAACCAGCCATCTATCACAGCCCCATGCAGTGCAGAGACATCCCAGTGAACCTCGAAGCCACCAACGCCTTTCTGACCGTGCAGATACAAAACAGGATTTTTTACAAAAGAGGGTGTATATTGTTATGCACTGCAGCCTTTATCATCACTAGATGAGGGGTATATAGTGACTAAAAATGACAGAAACCTATAGTGTGCTACATAATGAGGCGAATCGTGCTATTATTATTGCACACTCACACTCAGCAATCGCCGGTTGCGACTGATCACGTTGACGCGGATGAATGAAAGAGAGGTTGAGAAAACACAATTATTGCTGTGTGGAGATGCACAACGTGGATGTGTCTCGTGCAAGTGTATTCACCCACCTTTTATCCAAACAGCAGATCCACTCCGCCGACGGAGACAAATTAGGGGACGTCTGCACCGCGACCATCTTCCCTGGTCGTGTGTCGGTGATCGCTGTGGTGCTACCGGAGGAGGCTCCCCGGTTGTCGGTGGTCGTTAATGAATGTGAGCTCCGGCTGCGCCCCCTCCCCGCCCCTCTGCTTCGAGCTGCCTCACACAACTACAGGCTGCTGCTGCCTTCATCATGGCATGCAGATGACTTGTGTCAGTCTGCCTTTATGTGCTTCTTGAGGGCAACTGGAGGGCTCTCAAATAACAGCAGAGCAGAACACCACAGTGCGATACTAAAAAATAAAGAGAGAATATAGCATGTAAGTCGTAGTGCAATGAATTCTGTTCGCCTACTAAAGAACATTATAATGCTTAGATTCAAGGCCTGCTGTTAGGTAGATCCAGTGATCACATTTGGGGTAGATCGATGCACTCAAATATATTTGATCTGACACTTGTTTGGGGATAAAACTACAGGTGCTTTCAAAGGATATGTATCAGTGGTGTGCACATGGGTGGGGAGTGCAGGTCAGAGCCCAAAACCTAGCCCAAATATATATAAGGTTAGCAGGTGCTACGAGGGTAAGCATCCAACAGAGTAGCTAACTACTGTAGGATGCATCAGAAAACACTGAAATGTATATAATCATAACATTAATTTTTCAACAAGTGACTGCTCTCACAAACGTGATTTGAAGGCAGTGGTGTGCAAAACTAGTGTTATTCCAGGTTCAATCTCAGAACCAGCTATTGGTCTGACGATAATGGACGGTGTCGTCAGTGGACGTACGTTAGATAACCCCATACGTATATCTGGGCCAAGACTTCCTTTTCTATGTGCCAGCCAGTCACTGTTTACAGTTTCGGTTAGCAGCTTGAAAATGGAGTTGAGAGGCAGAGTTTATGACCAGATTGTTTTACAAGTAGCCGACACCCTGGGTCTGGCTATAATCTGGTTGACAACATGCAGACTAAACCCTGCCTTAAACAACTCTAGGGGATTTTGTGCTGCATATTTGGGGGTCAAAGTTCTTCTTCATCCTTGGAAGGTTATATTCTTATGGTTTCGCACAAGTCACCTGAAAGAAACATTATCAACACACCCACTTGCTGGCTGTGAATTCAGGGTTGCAGTGCATATGTAAAGGGTACTTGAGTTGCAAAAAAACTTGACAAAAAAAAAAAAATCAGAGCAGTGGACACCACAATGAAAGGCGGGATCATTTCTGCCCCCTACAGTTAAAAACCCACCCAGTGCAATACAGCACAAGGAAATCACTGTTCCTATTCAACTTCAGTGGGATGTGAGTCACTTTCTAAGGCATTGTGGGATAGCATGCAGCACCAAATTGGGATGCAACATGAGAAATAGGGAGGGCTATAAATATAGACCTTTTAACTTTATGCAAATAAGGGAGAACTGGGTCAGGAAGTAGCAAAGTCATCTACCAAAAAAAAAAACTGACAGAAGACGTGGCAGAGTAGTTGTATTCTCTTGACTACTGAAGATTGACTCGTCAGATTGGCCTTTCATTGTCATTGTCAATGTCATTTCAGTCTGTCTGAATGACTGAGAAGTTGGGGGTTGCTTATTTAATAAATGCTTTGTAACAGTCGTTTACTGATTTAATACACTGACACAACCATTGCAGCAAGTGAGAAGCTGCAGAGACCTGATGTTGCTTAATTTTAGCTTGAAGCAGGCCTTTCCACAGTGTGCATACTACGGCTTAAAACCATATGTTTATAATTAATGTGTAGATAATAACCAGCTGGACAGGGACAATCTGAGTAATTATACTCCAGAAGAAGACATAACCAGAATTCAAGATATGCAGTTTTCTATATATAAACCGATACGTACATACAAATAATTATATTGATAATGGGAAGATAAGACCAAAATTTTGCTATGAGAAAGGAGACAAGGAGCCAAATCAAAGCATTGCCAGTAGTCGTCATATCAGGCAACTAGCATAAACAAGCAGTATATGAGCACTGTCTGTATACAGAGACATTTATGAACCTAAATAAAGATCAGTAGAAGATGCAGCTGCCAAGGATTTGAAGGATGCCTCATGTGAAATGGTGTATAAACAGTAACAAAGCAGCGTTAGTTTCACTTGTTTGGTTTGTGAAGTGATGAGAGGGAGAGGGGCGGCAACACCAGAAGAGATGCAGTCACTAGGATGACCGCAGCCACCGCAGCAGAGGGAGGGAGAGAGGGAGGGTGGGAGGGAGGGTGGATGAAGAGGAGGAGCAGGGAGGTTTTGAGCATTCAGTACTGACTAAAACCACACTTTATGTCCCATGCATATTCTACGTGCAAATAGAGAGAGAGTAACAGACAGAGGGAGAGGAGAGCCTGGCAGGTCAGATTTAAAGAGGAGAGCAAGGAGTGTTTTTAACATGATAAATGAGACACAAGGGAGGCAGGAGATTTACTATTCTATCTTAAACGATTCCGACTTAGACTCTCTTTTTCTCCTTTCATCCTGCATGCTGGCATGCTGACATTGTTAAAGCCATTAGTTGCACTGCATCAGGTGATTTACGATGTGTGAATGTATACACCTGTTGCAGATGTGTGTGTGCTGATGCTTACGCTTGCCTTGCTGCATCTGTTTGAAATGGCACTTCCACATGCATGACTGTAATACTGGAGGGTGACTGAGCAACTTTTCACCACATTGTGAAGATGAAGTGTGTGTGTGTGTGTGTGTGTGTGTGTGTGTGTGTGTGTGTGTGTGTGTGTGTGTGTCAGTGCCAGCTGTCTCAAAATTGGTAATGTTCTATTTTTAAGGTGTTCTTTCTGAAAAAATTGGAGAAAAGCAGGCTAAATTACTATAGCATGAATAATAGCATAAGAAAAGTATTTTCTACTGGTATATGTGACATATTTTCTACTATGGCCATGGTCTACTGCACTAAATAAAATAAAATAAAAACACAATTGTATGTTCATCTGATGATTCTGCAGGACAAAAATATAAATGGAAGCGTCTTTCTGAAGCACATCACAATGTGATGAAGATCTGGTTTTATTGTGTTTGACCCTAGTGACAATTAAATCCATAACTCTGTCAGCAAAGTTCTTCATGTTCATCTCCACAGAATTGCATCATCATTACTGATGTTGTTAAAATAATAAATGTGCAGTACACACATCTAGACACAAAGTGGCAGTATCTTTGTTTATGGATCCAGAGATGCACCAACACTGAAGCTATAAAAAGTGCAGTTTAAGGGACACGCCAGACTGATTCACAGCACAAACTAACGGTGCAGAGCTGCAGAACTGCAGAACTGCTACATTGTGCTTTGCTCGTTTAAACTGCTGACTTGTGTGTTCATCCCAGCCATGGGTCGAGCAGAGAGAGTGTGTATGTGTGTGTGTGTGTGTGTCTGCATTTAAATGTTTGGAGGATTGAGTGCAATTCCCCCGTGAAGCTGGGAAACTCAAATATGGTTGACTGAACAGATAACCATATGGGGCATGACTGTGTGCCAAATGCAGCCTACGTGACACATACACACAGACACGGACACACACACACACACACACACACACACACACACACACACACACACACACAGCTAATATTTGAACTGTCAGACAGTATCTCAGTCTAAAGAAAGCATCTGTCCTTTCCACCTAATTTGACTCTTAATGAAGTAGCAGTTCATTAAAGAAGGATTGAAAGTTATAATTAGTACCACTGCTGCACATTGGATTTTTGATGCCAATATTAACATTTGAGAGTTTTAAAAAAATTTACTGGTTGATAAAAAATAAAAAATAAAATAGGGATCATAAAAAATTTTTGTCAATTAAACTTAATATCAAAATTATCATTATTTTGTTGATGAATAAAAATTAAACTACATATTGACATAATTTGGACTGAAATATCATGTCTTTAGTCAAATATTGCTTAATAATAATAACCTCACAGCAAGAGGGTCGCTGGTTCGTCTCCCGCCTGCGGCTCTTCTGTGTGGAGTTTGCATGTTCTCCCCATGTCAGCGTGGGTTCTAAGCGGGTACTCCGGCTTCCTCCCACAGTCCAAAAACATGCACTTAGGTTTAATTGGTGACTCTAAACTGCCCATAGGTGTGAATGAGAGTGTGGTTGTCTGTCTCTATGTGTCAGCCCTGCGATAGTCTGGCCGCCTGTCCAGGGTGTAGCCTGCCTCTCGCCCAATGTCAGCTGGGATAGGCTCCAGCCCCCCGCAACCCAATTGCGGATAAGCAGTTAAGGTTAATGAATGAATGAAAATTATTTTTGATTCATGTTATTTGTTAACTTTTATTTAGTGAGTGTTGGTTTATATGATACTGTGCTATGATCATAATGCATAGTGCAAAGTAGAACACATTTCAGTTGCTTTTAAAATACAATTTGGTTATGGAACCATTTGATTAATGATTAAACCCCCAATAACACCAACATAAGATCAGCAATATATATCGACCATTGGCCGCCCTGCTTTCTTGATATCAACATCAGCCATTGAAAAATCTTTATCCTGCATCTATCTTCTAGCTTTGTGTAGGAGCCTATAACACTGATTTGTTGTGATCTGCAGTCATTAAAAGGCTTAGCAAAGAGCCAAAGGAGGTTCATTCCTGCACTCACCTCCACCATCCTGTCACCTGCTCAATGATCACCATCCAGCTAACCACTGTCCTCAAACACATTGGCAGTGTTAAAGACATGACTGTCATCATGCCGATTTTCAAAAAGAAATCCTGCTGTGTGCTTGAGGAGGTAAGAACACACACTTGTGTAAAAGTCAAGGTGACCTGCTGCCAGTGGGAGAAATGGGAGTTGAGGATTATGTCAGCACTCTGTATTTCTCATCTTACCTGCTAATAATTATAAATACCACTGCTGAGTTAAATAGAGGGTATTTGCTATTATTCCCAAGCAGTTATACCTGTAATACCTGTAATTTGCTGCTCTCTCCACTCAATTCATATGATTGCCACCCCTTTTCACATTTCCTTCCAATCCAGGTTAAATTTCTGCCTCTCCTACTATGCCTCACTCACTTTCTTGCAGCCTTTAACTCTCTAAATTTACTTTGCCACCCACCCTGACATCACTCCCTCATTTTCCATCTACCTCAATTCACTTCCCCTGCCTCCCCTCCCTCCTTTGGTTAGCCTCATTCAGAAGAAGGCTTTTGTGATTGGCCAGTATTTATATCAACTAGGTCCCAGTGCCACCTGGGACAATGGTCTCCAGTCAGATCCAGGTCACACCGAGCAGAACCATTCTTTCGGCTCCGCACGGATCAGTCCAGTCCAGTCGAGTCCAATCCAGTCCATCTGCCACACAAGCCAGCTTCACAGACAGACATAGGTACTGCACCGACTCACCCACTGGCATCACACACACACAGGTAGATAGGCACACACACATACATCAGCAGGTGCTGCATCACTGCTCTTGTTTGCCTCACACACACACACACACACACACACACAGGTAGGTGGTGTGAGATCTGGCGGACTGCACTAACCTGCATCATGCACACAGGTGAATATTCACACAAAGCTTACCTCTGAGCCCAGGAGAACCTGTCAGAGAAATATTGCTTTTTCACAGCAGATGGCATCGCTGGCAGTAATGCTGAAAGACAGGTAAAGGTAAGTGCATGTAGCAGTAACCTGCATGTTTGATACCAATGTAGGATACAACTATAGTAGAGTAAATGCACTGTATGATGTCAAAATGTAAATTACTGGCCATTATGGAAAGAGACACTAAAAATGGCAATAAAAGCAGTAATTGTGTTACAGAAGGCATCACTGACATTGTATTAGTCTAACACTTACCACAGATGCCAGTAGTTAAACAGGCTAAAGTAAACTGTGACCAACACTGTAAGACTTCCTGCTGTAAATAGATAAATGACAGGGCACAGATGTAACAATTGTTGCCCCCAAATGGGGCTAACTTGTCCCAGTGCTGGTATTCTCTCACCGTCAGTGTTTCACAGTTACTGGAGTAGTTTACACAGGATTACCGGAGGATAATCCATTTACAGTATTTAGAGACATGAGTCGCCATCTGTCTGTATTTATCACAGCGAGGGAGCCGTCAGCACCGTCTGACTGCAGACAAACACTTGTATGGTAAGGTGAACCCGTCGGGAATAGTGTCAGGAAATGCTATATAGCTAACATGTTTGTACACTGGCTAATTATTTAGTTCAGCTGTTAAATTGTTGTCGTCGCAACGGTTGTCACGACCTTTAAACTGCGCGCGCACTTCAACCAGGTTGGTTAGATTTGCTGCATTCAAATGCTGTCGTAAACTCCTGTTGCCATCAATTCGTGTGTTTTATTCACAGTTAGCATCAAGGTTAATGACAAAAATAATACTGACGTTTTACTGTATGGTGTGCTGTACGGTTACAGTGGAGAGAAGGAAAAACACATCTGGCATCATATTGAGGTTAAGTAACGCAAATTAAGTTTATGCGTTTATTAAAGAAAACTGAAACGTACATATGGTAGCTTTACTTTCCGACCGCACGGGAAAGCAGCGGTTGCCCTGAGGACTTCATTGGTGCTCTAGACAGGTTAATTGTAAGTAGCTGTGTAACAGAAACGGCTATGTTTGTTTTTGGCGGTGCGCACAGTTTGTAATCTTCCAATTTCGCAGTGAGTGTGAGTACTGACCCTGAAAATTGTTTATCTTAATACTAGCACTGATAACTGCAAGTCATGAGTAAGCCAATTGATAGTTTGTCTAAGCAGTAATTTGTATTAGCCTGTAGTTTGTTTGTTATTTTCAGTTGCTAGCAAGCATTGGTCAGCCACTTTTGTTTTTTAAAGAACGCTTCATACAGTTTGCAATACCAACATAAATTATGGCCTCACAGTTAATATGACCTTCAAAACTCACCACCAATAATCTTGATACATATCTTATATCATGCCACACTGATCTAAAAAAAAAAATCAACAACAGAGAACATTAGTCTACAGTTTGAATAATTGTTCACATAAAATCAGTTTGCTGTTTCATTAACGTACAGAATATGAATAACACTTTTTCGCGTTATTGGCTGTACGTAGTGATAATGATTCAGAATTGCAGCTATTTGCTTCAGTATTCTTTATTCTTTTCCTTTGCATATAGTAATTGGAAAACTAATGTTTGCAAAAATTATAAATTGGAAAATGAAGAAACAAATTCCCGATTTCAGCACACTGTGGTAGGCTTTCAGCTGGAATAGCAACCAGCTGTGTTTGGAGTATTACTTCATGTCATTGTAAATATTCTAAGATTTTATATACATGTCAATAAGGTGACTGCAGAAATGCACAGAATTTGAATGTGTTTTTGAAAACAATTTGGTGCAAATGAGAAAAGAGTTCATAGATTTTGGAAAATGCCACTATTGAATGCATTTTGTGTGAAAGCAATGAAGAGATTTTACAATGTGACTTCAGATTGTGCAAGTTCACATGTATTGTACTTTACTTTTTCTCAAACTACTCTTCCAGGAGGCTCTTGCTCTGGTGAAGGCTACATGATGACAATGAAGTTTCCAGTGCCTGCCTTTGTCACCTGCTGTCATAAAACACATAGAACCTCTTAAAACACACTTGCTCCAATATCCAGCATATTCCTTGCCTTATTGCTACCATTCCACTGTACCAGCATATCCTCAAACATTATCTACCTGCTCAATAATTGCTGAGGTCTGTCATTTGCTCTGAAAAGTTCCTCCTTAGTTGTTTCTCTCTTGAGAGAACCTCCATTCCCAGATGATGCGGACGGACAACAAAGGCAGAAGCGCCTCCCCTCACAGGATAACCTATAAGTCTGACTTCCACGCCATCAAATGTTCATTTGACACTGCGACCAGCCTACAACCAGGGACCAAAGCTGCTGCTGCAGCTGCACAGCGCTCTGCTGTTCACTCAACTAGGCTGCCATCCAGCCTGTCAGATCCCATAATGTCCCACACCAGCGCCACCACCAGTGCCAGCTCATGCAACAGAGGGAGAGTCCACAGCACCAGGGGGAACAAAATCCGAGACAACATCTTCCTGCAAATGGATAACCAGCAGCTGAAACAAGATGGTGGTTCAGTGCAGAGTTCTGGCTCTACACCCCTCCTTTCTCCCCATAATCCCATTTTACAGCTTCAAACGTCACCTTTCTCTGCATGCAGACGTTCGGTCGTTAGTCCCTCGTCTGTTCTCAGCACTGTGGCCAGCATTTCTACTCCAGAATCTTCTCTGCGAGATAAATCATCCAGATCAGAGGAAATAACGGATATTGATAGAGCTGCTCTAGCTCAGAAGTTCACTGTCACGCGGAGGTTGTTTGAGACCAAGGTGATGGAGGTTGGAGGTGGTGGAGAGCAGGTTTTGAAAGGTTGGGGAAGCAAGGGGGTGACAAATGGGAAAGGAGAAGGGGAAGAGGAGATACAAGGATTAAGCCAGGTTGAAAAGGAGGATGAGGCAAGTGGGATAAGGAAGGAGGAGGACAGGTTTGATAAAGACAAATCCATAAACCTACCCATCATAAATACTTCCTCTCCAAAGCCTCCTGCACAGGCCTCGCTGACAAGGCACCCTAAATCTCCCATATCAGATGACCCTAGTGAATCATCCAACGAATCACCCTCCTGTCTCGACAAACACGCTCAAACCACAGCATCACCAGCGGAAGATGAAGGGACAGCAGGCCCAACTCTGGACCTCTACTTGACCCCTGAGGAGCCAGTGAGGGCAGAGCTAGTTGACGTAAAGAACGGGTCATCAGAAAGTGATGAAAATGAAGAAGAAAAGGAGCAGACAGAGGACAAAAAGCAGCTTAAAGATGAGGGGGAAAAGTACAAAGTTGTAGGAGAAAGTGTGCAGGAGCTAGTGGATGATGTTTTTGAAGGGCCCAGCGTGGAAACAGCAGGACCTCACATGCTGGAAAACAGAGTGGAATTGAGAGCGAGAGATCCAGTTGTTCCCTCAGAAGAACACCAGAAGGAGTTATCAGCCAGCATGTCATCATGTAAAAGAGAGAGTGAGGATGTCGGAGATGGTGTAAGAGACAAGTATCAGCAGGTGAATGAAGAATGGGAGGGTGAAAGGGAGGGGCAGAACAGACAGTTCATTGCACAGGCTGAGAAGTCAACAAAAAAGGGGAACAACAGGGAGAAAAAGATTGTTGCAGGAGTGGAAGAAAGTGCTGAAAGGACAGAGAGAGGCATGATGCAAGAGGAGGATAATGACAGAGGGGGGAAAGGTGGAGAAGAAGAATGTAAACAAAGTGAAGAGGAGGAAAGAACCACGAAAGAAGAAGGTTTAACATCTGATGGAAAAGATGATGCAGAAAGAGGCAAAGACAAAGAGGACCAGACAGGATCTGAAGTTATCTGTGGGATTGAAAATGAGGCTTTTGCGTATGAGCAGGAATCCCACTCTCAACCAGAGCATTCAAGACAGGAATGTGAAAACTTTAAACATGAAAATCTTTCATCGCAATATGAGGAAATTCCTGGTCTGCCTGAAATGTCCGATCTGGAGGAGGAGGAGGAGGAGGAGGAGGAGGATGCAGCAGAAGTTGCAAAGAGAAAGGTCAGGTTCACCTCAGCAAAAATCAAGGTAAGAAGAACAATACAAATTCAGATTTTCTGCATTTATAATTTACTTAATTGACAGCTGCAGGGTGACATGTCTCAGCATTCATGCTTTTACAGAAGCTCTTTATGGTAGATTTGAGTCACTGTCAGTTCCGGCTGGTGTTTGAATTCGTATAAGAGAAGTGTTAGCCCAAAGCCATGTTTCTAATCCATTAGAGGAGGAGGAAAGGCAAGATCACACATGCTTCGTTCTGTCAGCACTCAGCTCAGAGTTGCCTCAGTAAAAAAGCACAAAACATTCCTTTGGGTGTTTGTTGCATTAATCTGGCGCAGCTCATCACAAACTATTGCACTAGTGGTCAGAGTAGTATCAGTAGCTGACATGAGGAAGTGGAGTGTGTACATTGAGATTTTCTTGCAATCCTGTAATTACGCTTGTACAGTTTGCAGAAGTCTTTGCACTTCGTGCTTCTCTCCGTCTCTGACTCTCACACTCTGGCAGATTTGCCAACATAAATAGTGTCTTGTTGTGTCAATAGCTGCAGATGGATCACTTTACAGCCTGCTCTGTGGCGAACACATGTACAAGCTGTCAACACATAAAAAAGTATTTACACTCCAAATTTGACATTAAGTTGAGGTGTCGCAGTAACTTAAACTGCATATTGAATCCTGTCTTTCAGGTGTACAGCATGTATTCTAATGCAGAGTACGACAGACACAATGAGGACATTGACCCGGTGTCCGCCTCGGCTGAGTTTGAGCTGGAGAAGAGGGTGGACAGGATGGATGTCTTCCCAGCGGAGATAGAGAAGGGTGTGTAGCTGCTCTTTCCCATGTCTGTCTCCCCTTGTTTTGTTTTGTTTTGATTTGTAGGTGTCCACATATGTTTGAAGTCCACATCAGGGCCCAGAAAGAAGAAATCATTTAACTGTTCATATGTTTAGGCCACATTCACATGTTGAAGAAGAAATGTCTTCTTAAAACCCACTTATGCAGTTTATAACCATGATTCTGACACTCATCAATGTTTCTTTATATTGGATTTGTTCTTAGATAAGATCAGGATCCAAGCACTCTAAAAAGCAAAGTTGTACACATTTGAAAATAGTAACAGTATTGCAAAAAAAAAGAGGTTATTTGTCTTCATGTCTACTGTTGTATAATATTACAATAATTAATAATTATTCTCATCATTTTACAAAGCAGTTTGGTCTTTTATAGTAAACATGATGCTAACACTTGTGTTAATTGGGAACTAAGTCAATCAATAATTAGTGATTGATGATGCTAATATATATATATAATATAATATAATATAATATGCTATATCTGCTGCCTAGGCCTACTCACACAATGGTATATTTACTACTGCAGCAAAATGTTGCAAATCATATCCTGAGGAGGGAACATATGTTCCAGGAGTCCCATATACAGTAGAGCTATATGCAGAGAGTGAGACGCTGCTAAATATCACAGCTCATTCATGTTTACTTCCTGCAGAGATACCTCCACTTCAGAACCAGTACTCCACTCTCTTTAGACCTCCATTTGCGCATTTTTTAACCAATTCTTTGGGAAAAAAATGTGTTTTCAATTTCTGTCTGTGCACTCTACCCTGTTATCTCATTCCCTTTTATGTGTATTAGCAGGGTGTTTACTTATGTAGGCCTAATAAGGATTATCTGGCACGCGCTTTGAATTTTACAAGGACAATGGGATTGATCATTACAAGTACACAGATGCTAACAACACGCCATGATTCTGATGTAAACATTTCAGAGGACCTTTTCCCAAAGCAAAGGTTAGATATTTTGTTAATTAGGCTCATTGTTTTGGGAGATTTTGGATAACTTAAACAAATCAGCGTGACTATCTGTAAAAAATAGAAGCTGACATATATTTAGTTAAAAAGACAGATTTGTCACAATATTCTCATCTTCCAATCTCATTTTAAAACCCAGGTTTCTCCTGATATGTGATTTTTATGGTGCAGCAGTCTTAGTTTGAGGATACATTCCTGATATCTTCTCCTTCTAGGAGATGAGGGTCTGGGCATCAGTATTATAGGAATGGGTGTGGGAGCTGACCAGGGACTGGAAAAGCTGGGAATCTTTGTCAAGACAGTGACTGAAGGAGGAGCAACACAGAGGGACGGAAGGTACATTTTTAACATCCGTTACTTGTTCACTGGGGATTGAGTGTGGCTCTGATAACACAAGGTTTTCTTTTGTTTCCATGTGTGCGTGTGTGTTAGGATTCAGGTGAATGATCAGATAGTGGAGGTGGATGGAGTGAGTTTAGTTGGAGTTTCCCAACTGTTTGCAGCCACAGTCCTAAAGAATACTTCAGGCCTTGTCAAGTAAGTTTCAGTGTCTTTTTCAGTGTCTTTCTAATATTTGTATACATTGGTGCTAGTTTGAGAGAGTGGTGGAATGTGAGGTCGTTCCCCTGAGGGATTTGGAGGCGAGGTATTACAGTGCATTTTTGCTCTGGTATTTGATTTGTGAGTTAAAAAGAGCTGTTCCTCTGATCAGTGACAGACTCAGACTTTTACATGTTTGTTACGTAATTAGTTATTTAAAGATTAGGAGGTGGTAGCAAGATAAATATAATTTCTCCCCCCTTGATGTTGTTTTTAAAGGACCACACCAGTCCTTTTAATAAACAACATCCAGAATGTTTTAGCTTATCAACTACATATGATATGTACTTGACATTACTGCCAACTGTTTTCAGATTGTCTGCCAGCCTTTCAGACACTGCAGATCAGGATGCTAGCCAGCAAAGCTTTTAATGCCAGAAATGACCACATTAACATTTCCTCTTTAGTATATCCACATGAGCTTTTTTCTTTGTCGTCTGAAATAGGGGTTTCCAACAAAACAACCTGTAAATGGGAGGATTTGTAGCAAAACCTCTACATTTTTGAGTGTCATCATTGAGAGAGTGTTAAAAACAGCTTGTTTGCACTGACATTAGTGTACATTTTATTTGCTTCAGTTTCAGGGTCCTGGCGTTGTGTCATAGCTTACCATGCCATGATTAATGTTATTAGCAACACCTGTGCTTTACCTGGCTAGGGGGTGATTGCTCACAGCTTGTACTGATTTTTCTGTTTCGGCTGCAGGTTTCTGATTGGCCGAGAGAAGGAGGGCGTGGAGAGCGAGGTGGCCAGACTGATCAACGAAAGCCTGGAAATGGAAAAAACATCCACAAAGGTGTGTTGTCTAGTAAGAGTTTTGACAGTCCTAACAGTTCTGTTGTTTGATTATTTTTTTCCTTTGTTTTATATATGAAGAGGGGAAAGGCTAGCAGGGATGAGGATAATGATGGCAGCATGTCAGAGAAGTCAGTGGTTGAGGAGGAAGAGGAGGAGGAGGAAGATGAAGAGGAGGACGTGTCTGTTCTTTCAAGTTTGGACAACTACCAGCTCTGCCTCAAATACCAGCAGGTACTTAACTTTCAACATTAATTCATTGATAAGCCTCTAAACAGTCCCATCAGCCGGCTCGTATCATATGAACTAGAAGACCTAGGGGTGTCAAACTGATCCATCAAAGGGCCATGTGGCTGCAGGTTTTTGGTCCAACCAAGCAGGGGCGCATCAGTTTGACACCCATGATAAGGAATCCACTGGTACCAACCATGTTGTGATGTCTCGTCGACTAGGGGCTATATAATGCTCCACAGTTATGATAACATTTTGGTGAGGAATAACTAGCATGGCCATTTCTTAACGAGTCCCTTGACTTTTGATATCTAAATGAAAATGGGTTCTTTCCTTTACAGACATGCCCACTTTGTGCAAATCCCATGCAGTGTGAGGCAAAGAACATGCCGTTTTTAATTGAATAATTATACAGTATTTAATCAAATAATGTATAATAATTTTAATATAATCAAATGTCATTCTCCTTTTGTTCTCCTTTTTCCGTCTTTTTAAAGCTTCAGTTAAAAATACGAAGCAGAACAGCCCAACTTCACCGCGCTAAAGAAAAGGTAGGTCACTCAACTGTCTCTCAAACACACACAAACCAATAAGTGTACTCACTCCAATACACTACCTTTGCATCCACATTTGGAACAGTCTGACCCATTTAACTGTGTATGAGATGGCTCGGTGTGGAGTTACTAGGACACGGGCCATGTTCCAACACTCCTCTACGTCGGCCCTGCTTTTTCTGCCTTTGCCTTGAAGTAATCGCCGCTGTGACATAATTGGGTTGGCAAAAGCCTTTCAGTGGAAAATCTGGCTTTTCTTCTACCCAACTGTGTTAGATCAGCGAGTTCTTCATTTGTAGTGTCAAAACTCTTAAAGTAAGAGGATTGGAGACCGTTTCTCCAACTCTAAGAATAGTTTGTGCGCCACATGTGCCAAATAACATTTCTCTCCCCTCGTGCATTGACATTTATGAAAGACGTTCATAAATACAAACATAAGCTATCTTCTTTTGCTGCATGTCTGCCAAGCTGAAGGCATGGGAGGAGCAGCAGGTCGACTGGGAGAGCCAGAGGACTGAGCTGGAGCAAAGTGTGGAAGATGGGGAGGAGAAAGCTGAAAAACTAGAGAAGTATGATGCTACATAGACCCACTGCTTTGTGACCATTTTTCTGTAGCATATTATCGCATACGTGTATTTTGCCAATGTAGACGTGAAAAATGACTAATTTGTAAGTATATACAAATCTAGCTTAAAGACTCAGTGGGAGCCTAAAGCCTGGAAAAAAAGATAATCATGTTGAGAACCATTATGATAATAATGGTGGTTAAGAAGGTGTTAATGCCCCCTCACTCTACTCTACTATCAGGTATTGGCAAGAGGCCCAGACACTGTGCAGGGTTGTGAGCCAGCGACTGGCTGATGCCCAGAGCCAATCAGAAAGCTTGGAGATCAAATACAATAAGGCCAAGAGACTGGTCAGAGAATACCAGAGCAGGTATTTAACTAATCCCTCCAATCCAGTTATTTCTCTGACAATGTGCAATAATATTACTAAATAGCTTGGAGTGTATTTTGAAAGCGAGTTAAATTGTGCTTTTCAAAATGTTTTTTTCAGAGATGAGGAGAGGGACAACAGAGAAGCAGAGTTGAGAGGAGAAATGGAGGAGAGAGATAAGCTGCACAGAGAGACAGTTGAAAGACTGCAAATCCAGGTGAGAGGAGACTTCTCAGTCCTGGATGGATTTACTTTACTGAGCCTGCCATTCCTCTGTAGTCATTGTTTCACACTGCTTATCACAGATAGCACAGCTAGAGAGAAAAGAGCTCGCACCTGAAAGAACGAACCACTCTGTGGAGCCTTCAGTCACAGGTAAGCAGCTGAATTACTGCAACTGTAGAGGGACTGTATGTCTCTTTGACTTTGTGTAGCTACTGGAAAGTTCAAAAGCATTATTATTGTAAAGTTTTGATGTCAATTTTTTTAATGGATTAGAAATGGGAAGAGTTCAGATGTTTTTGTTATCTTAACAGGTATAACATGTAACTATTCCATATTAAAATGTCTATGGCAGCAGTGGAGGTGAAGACAGCAGTCGTGATTCCATCAACAAATTTCTATGCACATATTGAAGATTCGCATGAGAAACGCCTTATAGGAACACCAAAATTCAATAAAACTTTTGAAAATGTGCATAAAAGTTTTTACGCTCGCTTTAGGTGTTTTTTGTCTTTTTCGAAAAATAGTTTATGCGCTAAATGGGAGATGGAAATAATAAAATCTGACTTTGCGTACATCAAACACATGTACGCACGCGCATGACTAATCAGCTGTTTCCGCTCTGCCGGTCAAGAAGAGCTGACATGAAACATGAAAACAATGATAATTTGCCCAATTGTATCCAATTCTGGAAGATTTCTCTCCATTTTTCTTTACAACAGCATTACACTGAACACGGAAACATCCCTAATTCACATTTTCTTTAATGCAACATTAAAGATGCATACATACAAAAAAATTGGTTCAAAATTTGCTTCTACTTTAACGGAAACACGGCCAATAACTCCCATGATCGCATGCATCTTCACAAACTCACCAAACTACTTCTTTTGTTATTGTTTAATGGTGAGACAGAAATTATATATCGTGTTGAAACAATGTAATTCAAGTTTGAAATTTAAACCGCCTTGTTTTTTTGACTGAGCAACAGGAATTGTGTTTGTCTCTCAGGTCCGGACTGGTTAATTCCAGTCCCTGATACAGGACGATTAGACTGCAGCGCTCACATAGCCAGAGCTCAGCTGGCCCAGAAATCCAAGCGCCACCCACCCTCTCGAGACAAACTCAGAGAGAGCTTTAGGAAACGGGTAGGAGGCAGGGCCGTAAAATTTGACAAATTGACATTAAATTTGCTGTTTGCAACTGTGAAACTCAAACCCACATGTCCTCTGTTGCTTTAGGAAGACGAAGGTCAGAAACCACCAGAGAGCCAGTCACTGTCTGCTCCGACAGCGATGCAAAGGAGCAACAGAAGCAACCTGTCCAGTACTTCGTCTCTGTCAGCCTTCAGTCCTCAACCTCCCACCGGCTCCGTCTTCACTCCTCCCATCTACATCAATGACAATCTCACCCCCTCACCTTGCAAATCCTCTGCATCCAGAAAATCCAAAAAGAAATTTCCAGACTTCAGGTGCAGCACATTTCTTTTTCCTCAGATTTGGGGTCACAACATAATATATTTATCTCATATTTCCTTGAATAAAAAGCCAGGATGGTTTATAGATTCCCTTTCAGACACAGCAAACTTGTTCCCGTTACTTTACATGACTGTCGTCTGTTTCTTTCAGTGGCCTTCGCAAGTCTCTCACCAAAAGAAGAAGTGAGAAACACAGGAAAAGGTCCTTAAACAACAGGTGTGATCTCACAAAAACAAAACTAAACCAAACGGGTTTCTGTCTGTGTCAGCTTTGAATGGAAATGTAACTATTGTCTTGTACCAGGGGCTCGTGTGGTGACCTGGTGGATGAGCCCGCTGGAGTTTCTCCGTCGGGTTCAATCACCTCCATGCCTTCTTGCCTGCCGTTCCCCTGGTTTGGGGAGCGAGGGAGAGAAAAAGAAGTTGACGGTGAGAGAGGCAGGGAGAGACTTCGGTCTGTGTCCAGCAGCAGCTTACCGTACTTGACCACCACAGGTAGAAGAGATCAGGTAAGAAAAAAAATGGAGTGACAAGGATATGAATGAGGCTCACAGCTTTCTGCTTTCTGCACCCTTCTCTTCTGTCTGAACCTTCTGATCTAAATACTATGGAAGCCTATTTCTGCCAGTTAAGTTAAAGAAAAATTAAAAGATGAAACGTGGCTTTGGTATAGAGCAATTTGTAAATAATTATCAGAAAACATTGAATTGAAATAATGATCTAGTGTCTCCAAATAAAGACTTTATATCTCAAAATAATGAGAATTCATGTCGTAAATCATTATTTTGAGGAAATTTCTCATTTGAAGATACTGACTTTGAATTACTTTGTATCTCTCTATTTTTGGGGATACTTAATCATTTGAGATATGAACTTATTGTTTGTAGATAAGTCAGTAAATATCTATAGAAGGTTTCTAGATATTTTGAATTCAAAGTAATTTTTTTCGAGGTAAGTAAATGGTTAATTTCAGAAGTCTCTCATACTAACTGGGTTGGGGTTCTTTTACACCACACTGAATGAAATGGCTTCCATAAAATACACACACAACACATGTGAAGCACAGTATGCAGGCAGCAGGTGTTTTTCTCTTGCTTCCAGAGTATTGGCTCTCCAGTGGACAGCTCCAGCATGGTGGGTCATGTCTCTGTTCACTCCCTCTCTGGACAGTCTCACACTTTCACCTTTTCCTCCACTGAGGTGAGTCTGTCCTTCTCTTCCTTTTTCTGTCTTTTTTCTGACTTACTTTCCCACAGAGCACTCTTTGTCCAATCATTTTGTGTCCCCAAGCCTACTCTCTGCCTTAATTACACTTTCCTCTCATTTATTTCCTTCACTTCTCCTCACTCCGTCTGTCTCTGGTGTCCTGTCAGACGTTGGACGATGACCCAGTTCCCACCAATAACAACAACCAGTGGCAAAGTCGACCCGTCTTGGAGTGGGACAACCAGCAGGTGTGTCTGTGGTTAATCGCCATGAACATGGACGAGTACGCGTCTGAGTTCGCTGCCAGAGGTGTGGATGGGACGCAGCTGCTCAACATGGACAGTGAGAAACTTAAGGTGAGCAGTGAAGACGATGAGGGAGACAAACCGATTTATCACTTTATCACAGATACACTGATGGCATTCATTGTGATTAGAAAATGCCATTTTCACTTTTTTTTGCCTTTTTATTGTTAACTTAACAGCATTACTGAATGTATATGCATATGTGAGTGTTTTTGCCATGTTACTAGACCTTTTTTACATGGAGTGAAAGGAGCTCCATTAAAAAGAAATCTGTAAAATAAGAAAATGTGGAAAAGCAGAATCAATGGGGAGAAATGAAAGCAAAAGGGAAAAGAATAAACGAAAGGATCAAATAAATGTAATATTATAGATAAAATCTTCACAAATAGTTAATTTATATAAAATAAATGCATATTAAAAAAACTTGCATACAGGGAAATTAATATACAGTATACCATGAAAATAAATAAAAATGCTTTTATTATATCCATCCACACTTATGTGATGATTTAGTCCTCTTTATATTTCCTAATTTTTATCATTTATTTTTTCTTTTATATACATAAAAAATCTTATTGATACATCAGCTGTACATAACATAATCAAACATAAGGATCCCCTAAAACTGGTTATTTAAAGAATTGTTACAAACGTGTACTGAGTGGGACATTTCAGTTTAAAATATGCTCGTCTGTGCTCTCTGCTGGACAAAGTATGGGATTTCTACACGTTCAGAATCTACCTTTGGCATATCAATGCTACAGTGTGGTGTTGTCATTCAACATTAACTTTTACTGTGATGTTGTTTATTTGTGATGATATAATATCTCATCTTTAGGTAAAGCCCTATTGGTGATGGCTACTTTAATGTAACTGCCTCTGATCTCTTTATTGGGCTTTTGCCACTTTTGTTTGACAGCGACTTGTATCAACATTTGCATACATATTTATTACATTTAATACTAAAATCTGGTTTTGTTGTAGTGTTCTGAACCTGTACAGAATCAACGTTTCTTCTGTTTACATTTCCATACCCTGTTTGTCTCCCAGGCTCTGGGAGTGTGCAGTCAGAGCGACCGGTCTGCCATCAAGAGGAAGCTGAAGGACATTAAGAAAAGAGAGAAGAGGCTGAAAGAGGACAAGGAGAAAGAGAGGACCACAGTTTTGGATAAGGAGGGTGAAAACAAAGAGAAAGCAAGGATGATGATGGAAGAGAAGTCAGTAAATGATGCCAGACACAGTGGAAAGACTGTAAGAACTGAGTCACTCTTGTAAAAGGAAAGGGGTGATGTTGGAGATGCACCACCAGCATGAGGGCGTGTTTGCAGCCTGACATGCACAAAAAGACACACTTGATAACCTTGAACCAATTTCTGTTTAGTCAATAGAAACCGCTAGATCTACTGCACACATCCTCTGTTGTTCACATCTTAATACTAATCATTTAGGATACAGAACGCTGGTTGGTTTTTAATTGATAGAAAGATCTTTGGACCAGAGCAGAGACTGACTGGAGCACCAAAGTTCACAACCACAGCAGATGTTTCTCAGTATATGTCGGTTGTAAAGTGTGTGACAAACTGTTTGACTGTGGTTTTTTTATTTTATTTATCATGAACTGTAAATTATCCTTAGAATAATTTTAATATTTAACATTGTGCTCATTTTAGCACTCATATATTTGCTGTAAATGTTTTTTTAATGTATTAATAAATAACTCTTTAAACTTGTTTGTTCAAGCTAATTAAAATCACACACAGAACAAATGAATATGACACTTAAACATTTTATTCAAGAAATTTTATGTGAACTCTCAAAACTTATTTTACAGTGAATAAAAGGTGAATTCTGCAGAGGCTTGATAGTAGACTTAAAAACCGAGTGCTTGACAACTGTGGATGAATTGCAGTTTTTTATAATGTACAACCTGAGGCACCTTGAGTATGAAAAATGCTGACTGATCATCGGTTAGGGCAAATGTACAGTAGAAAGATTTAAAAAATGCACTTTTAAATTGGAAGAAACACAAGTTCTAGGTTAAAGGCATCCAAACTGGCATGTACAACATATGTGCTGCTCGTCTTGATTGACATGGACAGTGATGACGTCCTTATTTAACACTGAACCTGTTGTAAGGTTATGCTAGCCCGCTTACACTAGCCCAAATCAATCACATTGCAGTTAAACAAACCAAATAAAATGAATGATACATGTTTTAGTTGGTCTTTTTAGTTATGAACACCCCGCCCCCAGCACCTGATGTAAGCAGTTTGTAGTTCAAGAGCAGCAAAAAGTTGGTGCCGTTCTGGAACTAGTTTTCCTGGTTGAGTTCTTTGGCAAAAAGAGAAGAACTGGTTCTAGTTTAGGCTCAGAACCAGTCATGGAACTGCCTTGGTTGAAGAGAGGTATAAGAGGGAATTTTGTGTAGGAGTCTATAAAGTTTTTTAGGAAAATCCTGCAGTGTTCTTAAAAATATTTAAGTCGCCTGTATATGCATTGCATGACTCTTTGGCCTGTAGGGAACGTAACATAAGTACTCCTCTCAAAGAATAAATACTAACCATTCAAAAAATGTACAGAAAAATGCAGAAACGCTCCCATACTCTCACCCTCCCTCCCCCAGTCAACACTGAATGTAGCAAATGTACAAAACAAAGCAGACAGTAGTTGTGCAGGACCTTCTCCCACACTGCAACTCTCCTTCCAGTGATTCATACAGACCATCCGAGATCAATTCAGCCCCTGAAGCAGAATGTTTGATCAAGAATTTAGTCCTAAAAAATGTTTTTATCTTTTCTTTTTTTTTTTAACAAATGGTTTTCTTGATATTTACAGTCCACGTTGTGCAAAGACAAGGCAGTGAAAGTGAAATTGGGAGTTCATCAGTAAGCAACAGGAAATCTGTGTGAAGTCAGATCTCATTGGCTGTTAAGAATAATGCTCTTTGTCATGCCAGGTTGTCATCCAGGGCTTCTTTTCCAGGGCTTCCCAGTTACCATTCTTGGGGTTTGTTGCCCTTTCCTCCCGTTTGATGCGAACAGCGTTGTAACTGGGAACCTTGTCTTCATATTTGGCACGCTTAAAAAAGCCACACTGCAGAGAGGAAAGGGAAAGAAAATCAGTATCTTCTCAGGGGAAAAAGTCTATTTAAAAAGGCACTCAAAGCAAAAAACAGTTGATGAGACATTTAATGTCATCAGTCTGTTTGACAGGTGAGAGCCAAGACATAGTGAGTCCATTAAGAGGTGTGGACAAGCCATCTGCACTCCTCTTAAAGAAAGGAAACATGTTTACCCCTGTTGGTGAGTGTAGAGAGAAAGAAACCTTCAGAGCAAGTTTAGAAAGTGGAAATAGAGAGAAAATCAAAGAAATGCAGATCAGCCCCTTATAGTGTCACTTCTCAGTCATTGCTTATCACCTCCCCTGGCCATGCAGGTAAACCATAAAGATCCACACATAATCATGTGTGAAAATCGATTAGACATAAATGCTTCGCAGAAATAATCGGTCGGCATTCATGTCACAGTCTGAGAATTGCCCACTGCCTTCCCTAACACCACGAAGCAGCGCTTTTGTAGCAAAAAGGAGCGAGAGAGAAAGTTTCACTCATTCATGGCAGGCCGGGTAATTTTACCCTCTCTCTTTTTTTATGCTGTCAGTCTCTCTTTATCTGATGGTTCTTTATTCTTTTTCCCAAAGAGTCCACACTGAGGAGAGGAACATTGTTAGGAAATGTGCATAATTGCTGTTATGGATACCTACAGTTGCTCTGTAAACGATGCTTTTATTAGATAAATGAATGATGAGTGTGCAGTTAATAGCTGGGTCGGGGTGTGCCCCGGCCCCTTGTCCTTCAGTCCTACCTTCCACAGAAGGAAAGCCAAAAGAGCCAACAGCATTAGCCCAAACAGGATGGACAGCACGATGATCCACCATGGCACCCCTCCTCCGTACTTAGCTGAACGCCTCTCTGGGTACACCGTTAGTTTCACCTGGAAAATATGTAACATCGTATTACATCTCTGGATCACAGAGAAATGTTTTCTTATCTCTCCATTTACAGGTGCATCTCAATAAATTAAAATATCATGGAAAAGTCAATTTCCAGTAGTTCAAGTCAAATAGTCCCAACCAGGTATTGTGTGTAAATAGATGGACATACTTTTCAGAGGCCAACATTTCTATATTACACATACTTTTTAAAATTGGTCTTTTGTAATATTACAATTTTTTGAGACACTAAATTGTAGGTCTTCATTAAAGGAAAGCCATAATCATTATAATTAGAAGAAATTAAATAAATTAAGACAAGAAATGTTTCATTCCGTGTGTAATGGATCTATATAATGTGTTATTTCACCTTTTATTGAGATGCAACTGGATATCATACACAAGCAACACAAGTTCTGCCATGTCATGTAATCAATAATCTGGTCCAGCAGTGTTGCATATTGTTAATAATTCTCTCTGTTGTGTTTAATTACCTGTGTATCAGCATTTTGCACCACTGTGTTTTTTATTTGGCTATCGACATGCAGAGTGGCCTTCACGATCACATCCACATGATGGTGTTTGGAATAATCCTGTTTGAAGAGAAAAGTTAACCATTAAGTTAAGATGAAGCTGAGAGCAATGGAAGACAAATACACATTATTATTTTCCTGCAAAAACGCTTTACCCTTGAATTACAGAAAAAAGTAAGAGTTGAGCTACTTCCATAAAACTCTACAAAGATGTTAGAGTGGGTTTTCAATTCCCAATTGAATATATGTCACAAAACATATATATTCAAAAAAGCAAATAATTGCATTTTGTTTTACTTGCATTTTACACAATGTCCCAACTTTGGAATTGGTAAGTTTAAAAATACTGGTATAGACACAACCCAGGTGTGGAATAATTACAATTTTAAATATACAATATACATTTTAATCAGTCAGGACAGTGAGGCTGATTCTTTGTACCACAGAGTTGCTGAAATAAAAGTTGAGTAAAAAACACTTAAAATCCCTGCAGTGTTTTGTTACCTCGATGAAGGTGCTGTTCCAGAGGCGAGAGCTGAGTGTGATGTCTGCATTGCTGTCCATGCCCCCAAGGGGGCACTTTATCTTCACACATCTCGCCCCACTGCTACAGGACTGTCAACACAGACACAACACAAGGGGGCACAGACTTAACACTGGATCCCTACTAATGGTTGCAAATGCACATAAAATACAGTAACATGAAACAAAACAATTACCAGAGTTTCAGATTTTTTGTCAGTTAAAAGTGAGATAGTTCCATCGTCAGGTGTCTCAGCGTTTCCTGCTGCTCTTTTTATCCTGGTGCTAGTCGCTTCCTTAAAGCAGAAAAAAAGGCATTCAGATATTAAATATACTTCTTTATCTGTTTGAAAATGTTTAAATCTATAACCACATACCTCTACTGCTATTTAAAGCTAAATGGGTGCATTCACTGACCTTTTTAAGAGGGTTGACCACTGTTTCAGGAGTACATTTCATCTGGTCCACTCCAGTGGAGCTGATCTTCATCAGGTAGAGCAGCCACTTCCCGTCCGCTGTCTCTTTTGGCCATTCGATTTCTAGTGTGGCGGTACCAAGGTCTTTCAAACTCTTTCCCAGATTGATTATCTGTAAACCAAGACAGGTTAAATCAATCAATCAATCAATCAATCAATCAATCAATCAATCAATCAATCAATCAATCAATCAATCAAACTTCAATCGTGTCACACCTTTCCTACAGGTTAGTGCAGTTCAAAAGACTTCACAGATGACTCACCAGCAATGATGTAATGTAACTAAGTACATTTACTCAAGTAATGTACTTGAGTATAATTTTGAGGTACTTGTACTTTCCATTTATTAGAATTGAAGCTCATAACAGTATATTAAGTAGTTAAAATGATCCCTACTTTGAGAGAATTAAAACAAGGCTTACATAAATGAATCAATAATAATCAATAATAATAATCTAATAATATACTTCGAGTATACAGCCATGGAAAAAGATATTAGACTACCCTTTTTCTTCAATTTCTTGTTCTTTTTAATGTCTAGTATATTGATAATAACCAAAATCATTATCAAGAAAACCATGGAAAATGGCTAGATATTAGCTCTTAAATTAAACTCTTATGAGCTATTTTTGTTGTTATCATTATATTTGTCCAAACAAATGTACCTTTAGTTGTACCAGGCATTAAAATGAACAAGACATTGAAGAAAACAAGGGTGGTCTTATCATTTTTTCCATGACTGTATACAACAATTTGCATAAGGAGTACTTTTGCTTTTGATACTTTAAGTACATTTGGATGCTGGTACTTTTGTACTTGAACTGAAGTAAGGGATCTGAATCCTTTTCCCACTGCTGCTTACCAACCGAGCGACTGAAAAGGACTGTAAAAACTATTAATAAACTAAGAAATAACCTATAGAACTAGATAAAATGACAAGACAACAATAAATAGGACAACAATAAAATACAATAAAATGGATTTCAAATTTTACAAGATGAGTACTATAAAAGAAGTGATCATAATGTTAATCATGTCCAACCTTTCATAATCAAATGTCTGGCTGAATAGGTAGGTTTTAAGTTTAGGATCAATGTCTTACCTCAGTTGATGTACCATTATTTATTTATCAAACTAAAACACATGTACCTGCAGAATGCTGGAGTTATAAACATTTCAATGAAATAGAAGGAATGACAATAATATGAAATGGCTTCTGAAGCAAATGACTCACTCTGAACACGTGTGTGATGGCACTGCCAATGTCACTTTCAGTCTTCATGCCTGTCTCACCTTTGACATCTCCCGAGAACATGACCTGAGATGGCTGAGCTAGTCTGGAAAGCCGAAAACAGTCAGTTAGTGTGAAATTGTGCGTAGTTTTAATTTGAGATGCGTGTGTGTGTTTGTTTCTCACCCTGATACAGTCAGCTGCAACGTGACGGACACCTTCGCCTTTGCTTTAACAGGCGCTAGTATTTGGGTGCTTGTCCTGTCAGATCAGATGTTACACACAGGAAGAAAGTCCTTTAGTACTACAAATGTTAATGC
Source organism: Centropristis striata (assembly GCF_030273125.1). Taxonomy (NCBI): domain Eukaryota; kingdom Metazoa; phylum Chordata; class Actinopteri; order Perciformes; family Serranidae; genus Centropristis; species Centropristis striata. The sequence goes on along the minus strand of NC_081527.1, from coordinate 13,244,817 downwards.
ACAATTAAGGAAAGTGCATCACAGACCAGGATCATGTCTGCTGTATCTACAGTTAATATTTATTTGTATGATTTACTATTGCAAGCTTGGATTCACCCCTGCAATCAGAAAAATTACTTCCTGCTGTTCCTATTGGGCCTGCTGGAGTAATTTGGCAAAATGTGACCATTTGTGATTTTTAAAAATATTTATTTATTTTATTTATTTAAATAGTGTATTTTAATTTAAAGTTGTTGTTGTTGTTACATACCATAGTGATGGAAAACCTTTAATTTCCCCATGTAAAAAAATACTTTAAGCAATAATAATACAAAAGGTCAAACGTTTGATCAGCCGGCCGAGAGAACGGAACAGAAAAAAAGAAAGTCAAAGCAGACAGAGGAGGGAGTTTATGAAATGATTCTTTAAAAGAGGTGAAGGGGAAGATGTGTTAATTAAGAGCCAGGTAAGAGACCATAAACACAGCGAACTCGTCCACGTAGCATAAACTTTAAGGTCATGTGGCTTGTATAAAAACCTAACACCACACGTCCTCTCTGACATAAAAAGTTCTATCTAGCTGTATTGGAGAGAAGGAGAGAACTGTTAGTTGCTGTTCACATAGAGTGACCAGAATTAGTTATCTATTAGCATTAACCCTTATAACAAGCTACCATCACTTACGTGTTCATCTGAAGATCAATCTCCACCTCAGTGATGTTGTGAGTGATACGTGATGTACCCATGATAATGTAGAAGGTCGTCTTCATGCACAAACACAGAAACATTGTATCAGCATTGGTAAGTATAAGGACATTATAACACTATTTGTGCAGAGGAGGTAGACACTGTCCAAATGTTGATTTTCTCTCACCTCTATGTTTTGTTTGAAGGGGTTTGCAAGATCACAGTCAAGCACAGAACCGTCAACAGTGGCTTTACAGTTTACCTGCTGTGCCTAGAATCAATCAAGAACAAGTTCCAATCAGAACCACAACTTGGAGCATGTCTTTACATGTGTAAATGTGTGCCTGAAAGAGTGAGCGTAACAGAGGGACTCACATTAGGTGAAGGGCGGAAAGCAGAGTAGGTAAGGGATTTTGGGAAGGAGACGATCAGAGCGGCCTCATAGGCATCATCTGCATTCAGATTGGACACCTTGACCTCCAAGGCGATGTCTTCCTGTTTACTGAGCGAGATCACTGGCAGGCCGCCCTCCCTTTAGGCAGACACAAGTTATTATGAGCCTGTAAGCTACAGAGGTTTTAAAAATGAGCTTGTGAATAAAAGGGGGTATCCTCTTACAGAGATAATGGCTTGAACGTGTCATCGTCAGTTGTCTTGTAGCCGTAGCGATATTCCACCTGTAAGTTGCTCTGACATGCATCGTCGGCGCCACAACCTTCCTTCAGGAAACTCACCTACAACCACATTGACCCACAGGAAACGTTACATACAGTCATGAAAATATATATCATATCAGATAGCTATTTTCCATGGTTTTCTTGATAATAACCAAAATCATTATCAAGAAAACCATGGAAAATGTCTAGATATCAGCTCTTAAATTAAATTCTTATAAGGTTTTTTTGTTGTTATTATTATATTTGTCCAAACAAATGTACCTTTAGTTGTACCAGGCATTAAAATGAACAAGAAATTGAAGAAAACAATGGTGGTCTAATGATTATTTCCATGACTGTAAATACAGTGGGAACATCAAAACTACAGCTTTGGATACATGCTTTGGAAATCTACCCTTCATGCATACGCACCATTTTTCGCGTTATCTTTTCCTCGTTGGCATCCAGGACAGGCGCCAGTTCAGATGAGCTCTGTCTACGTTTACGCTTGGACTCCTGAATGTCCACAGACACATCGATGGGGATGCCGTTCAGCTTGTCTTTAATATTTTCCTGTAGCATGACAAAACATTACTCAACACCAACAATGCTTTTGCCCCTGGTCAGGCCTGGCTTTAACAAGCATCTTTGGTGATCAGATCACAGCTCTAAATACAGGTGTGAATGCACCCAGAATGCATTGAGATTTCTTCACTTGAGGCTACATTCAGAGGTGATCTGGCCCAGATATGGCTTCATTCTTTTTGCAGTGTTTATACCAATTTGTTTTGGATCACAAGGGCTGCCTACTTAAGAGACATCTTCGCCCATAAAGTTGGAAGACATTTTTTTCTATTTCCATGAAATGATTGTGACAATGTGATGTGTGTGTATATATATATATATATATATATATATATATATATATATATATATATATAATTATATATAAAAATAAAATATTGCCATTTAGAGCATTTATTGGCAAAAATGACAACTGGTAAAAATAACAAAAAAGATGCAGTGTTTTCAGACCTCGAATAATGCAAATAAAATATGTTCATATTCATTTTTAAACAACACAACACTTATATTTTAACTTGGGAAGAGTTTAGAAATCATTATTGGTGGTATAATCTCAATCTTTAATCACAGCAGTGTTTTTTATAATCTTCCTCATAAAATAAGATTTGGTTCAGGTGATCACCTGATCAGTGTCTCATGAATTAGAATGAGGAGGCTTGTGTTGGAATCGAACAAACACTGGGATGGACTGGCTGCCATAGATGTAGAGATGCTGATTTAAGAAAAATTTGTGGGAGTGGTCTCTATTTTTTTTCCAGAGCTGTATTACTGCATCAAACATCTTGGGCGATTTGGTTTGCCTAGAACACGACAAGCAATAGACCCAGTCTGGAATGTTGTGTTTTTTTGAAGTGACAGTGTTTTTGTTATATTTGCTGAGTTAGTCTTGCTGTTTTAACCCAAATCGTGATTTTTTTGATGGTTATTGGTCTTGGCAAGAAATTATGTGTGTTTTTATTTGCATATAGAGGTTGGCAGTGTGATCCGATCACAAGTGGTCAATCAAAACGCATGTGGAGACATTCTAATTCCAGGTGTGATTTGAAGTACTTTGAGCTGCAGACTTGTGATCGCTGTATGTTGATGCCAGGTCTGAACAGGGCTTTTCATCAAGAGAGGAGAAAGAAAAGTCCAGAGAGAGTCCCTACCGGTATGACAAGCTTTTGGTCAATGCACTGTTTCTCTCCTTTGCGGTCTATGGTGATAACCCCTTTAGACTCGTGATTACGATCCGCGGTCTTGAGGAAGGTCGCCCTTGGGATAAGACCTCTTGCTTTGTTGTCACCATCCGCCACAATAGAGTATGCCACAGCTACATTGGACAGACACAGCAGCATTACAGAGAGGAGGATGGTTTTGTGCTGCTGAATCTCTGATAATAAGAAACAAAAACACTATAAAGACAACATAGTTACCCAGTTTTGGAGCATAGTCCGCTGGGCTGGCATCGTAGGTAAAGCACGCCTTGACCTCCAAGCTGAGGACACAATGCAGTTTATCCATAATGAGACACAGTGTTTGGCAGTTTTACCTCATATGTTTGATGTCCAGAAATAAATAGAAGCACCTTCTGAAAAAAGACACACTTACCAGAAGTTGTCGCCACAGTTTTTCTTGGTGAAGTCTATTTCCTTCGGTGTGAAAGTGATTTCCTTCTTGATGTTAATAACTGGGCGGGATCTGGGAAACAAAGAACTCAAGTGAGCAATCAGTATTGCAGACAGAGATGTAAAGTGATAAAAACAAAAAGGTGCCTGTTCACTCACTTGTAGACAAAGACGGAATCAGAGAGGGATCCGACAGCCAAGTCTGGGTAGGAGTTCTTATCCAGGTCCATGTTGCCTGCCAAAGAGTAGCCAAACATCTTCACTGAAGGCTCGCCTTGCAGAACCTAAAGCAAACAAAACAAACAAAACCCTCTGTAAAAAAAAACCTTCGGAAAATAGATAGGAATGAAACAGGAGAGGTTGGTGTTTATGTATTTTAATAGTAAGTCGATAATTATATAAGTATATTTTCACATATGAGACATGAGAAATGAGACATCATGAGAAATGAGACATCATGTGATGCTAACCTTTGGTGAATTTAGAAGAAATTTACAGATGCAAATACACAAGTGTGGTAAAATAAATACAACTTAATGTGTATTTTGGATATTTCCTTTGCACTAGTCTGAAAGTAGACATGTTATGGAAGCAAAAGAGCCCAAAAACTCAAAATTTGACCAGTGCATTAAAAAAAACAATGTTTTTGCCTGTTTCACCACACCTTTTTTTTTAGTATTGATAGAATATATTTATTAGATTTTTTTTTCTTAGATGCAAAAACATTACACATTTGGACAAAATGCACAAAAAAGGAAAATTAGTTATTCCTCCAGTTTATTACATACCTGTGAAGCTTTTTTAGAGATGATACCCATGGCAGACCCTGCTCCGTGGTAGATGTAAACTTTCCCTGCACCATTATCCTCATAAGGAGCTCCCACTGCAAAATCTGACAGCAAGAACAAGAACAGAGACTTACAGGTGCATATATATCAAAGAGGGGCACCAAGAATGGCCAAATCAAAGTATACACATGCAAATACATGGAGGCCTCACCATGGAACCCATCCTGATTGATGTCTCCCAGGTTTTCAACAACCAGGCCGAACATGGAGTCCTTATCTCCGTCTATTCTGGTGGGCTTGATTTCGTTCCACTTCCCTTCTTTGTTGACATAGACATAGACGGCTCCTCCGATGTCTCCGTCCTTCTCAAAGTACTGCGGTGCTCCAACCACTATGTCGTTCCAACTAATAAACAAGCACAACACTTGTTTGTCAGTATACAGGTGCATCTCAATAAATTAGAATATCACAAAAAAGTTGATTCATGTCAGTAATTCTATTCAGAAAGTGGAAATAACACATTATATAGATCCATTACACACAGAATGAAACATTTCATGTCTTAATTTATTTTATTTCTTCTAATTAAAATGATTATGGCTTACAATTAATGAAGACCTAAAATTCAGTGTCTCAAAAAAAATGTAATATTTCAAAAGACCAATTTTAAAAAGTATGTTTAATATGGAAATGTTGGCTTCTGAAAAGTATGTCCATCTAGATGCAATCAATACTTGGTTGGGGTTATTTGACTTGAACTACTGGAAATGGACTTTTCCATGATCTAATGTATTGAGATGCACCTGTAAGAGTAAGAGCAGAAGTTACAGTAATCACCCTGCATCACTCACCCGTCCGCATTGAGATCCAGCACAGTTACATCGTAGCCGAAAGACGAGGCCAGTCCTTCCCCGTCGATGGTGTGCTGGTGTAGCAAGGCCTTGGAATCTTGACCTGGGGTCAGCATTACCACCGCTCCACTGTGGTTTGCTCTGGGAGCTCCTGCCACCACCGTCAGGCTGCTCGTGATCAGATTTATCCCAGAGTCCAGGGAGAAGCCTGGGAGACAGAGAGAAAGGAACACTTGCTTACATAGTCACAGGTCAGAGCGGCTGAAGTGATGGTGTAAGACTGGCAGTGGATGGATGAAGAAAGCAAGCAGCGTTTTACCCAAGTAGCTGCTGGCAGGAACAGGGACCAGGTCGGGGTTGAATTTGGTCTCATCTCCCGCTTCAAACGGACCATCATCAAATATGCCCTGGTTTTCGAGGGTTTCATTCCTTTGTTCCAAGCGTACTATACCTGGAGAAGACACGAGCTGACGGGTTAGGAAGGGAAAGATCTGGCTTGTAATGACAGGAGCAGGCTATAATCTTAATTGGCAGTAATGTTGAACACATGACTGGGATCGCATCACCGGCAAATTCCTTTGCAATGAAAAGTGAATCATAAATCATATAGAGCAGATTGATAATGCAGCACATGTGCAGTTAAGTTCTCCATCACATTAAATGTGTCCATGGTTTACTTACTATAACTCTAAGCTGCTAGCTATCACACGCACACACACATTAGGCTACCTTTCCAGTTGTACGCTCCAGGAGCCCCAAAGATTAGATAGTGGTAGCGCTTGTCGAACGTGGCAGAGATGCCCTGCTGACACGATCCAAACATCTCGTGGCCCCTGGCACGGCTATCACAGAAATGCCAGTATTCTCCCTCTTCTCCTGATGAACTGTCAATAGTCAAGGACTGACTCATCACGACGCATCGGCCGATAATGTCACGGGACTCACGATTTGAGTTCACATTGTTCCTCCTCTGCCAGCGGTGGGCACAGACCTACATTGGAAACCGAAACACACAGTTGAGTTGAAGTGATGCTGATGCCACTGTGATGAGCTAATTTAACTGTAGTTCTTGCTAAGTTTCACGAGAATCAGTAGCTTCACAGCCAGATATTACTTGTATTTGACATCATATTTACAGTCATGGAAAAAATTATTAGACCGCCCTCGTTTTCTTCAGTTTCTTGTTCATGTTGATGCCTGGTACAACTAAAGGTACTATATAACCAAAGTCATTATCAAGGAAACCATGGAAAATGGCTAGATATCTGCTCTTAAATTAAACTCTTATGAGGTTTTTTTTGTTGTTATCATTATATTTGTCCAAACAAATGTACCTTTACTTGTACCAGGCATTAAAATGAACAAGAAATTGAAGAAAACAAGGGTGGTCTAATAATTTTTTCCATGACTGTATGCTGCAGGGATCAAACTTTAAGTAGATCTTCATGCTTTAAGAAAAAAAAATGCTGCTTCTCTCTGTTTAATATATCTGTTTATTGAAAGAATTGAGTTTTGAACAGTTGGTTATGCAAATCAAGCAATTTCAAGATGTCAATTTGGACACTTTTTTGGGCAATTTAGACACTAAACAATCAATAACCTCTGGATTCAGATGTCAGTAAGCCGTTTATTTAGGTGACTTATTCAAATCCAAGACACAACCTTTATGGCTGTACTATCAAATAACATGTTTTAAAACCCTTGGGAAAACACCGTTTTTGTGGGTTAAAAGGTATCCGTATGACTCAAATTGATGGTTATTGTCATTGTCAATGAATCTATGAATAATTTTCTTGATTATTTAACTAACAAATACAACCTTGAAATGTCTTGTTTTGACCACTGATCTATGGCCATTTGTTGGCAAAACCTCTGTACTGTCAGGAAGTTAAATGTATAAGTAAAGTGTTCAAAAAGAAAATTCTTGTGAGAGAAAAGCAGCACATCCTCCCACTGGAAACGCTGCACACAGAGAAATTTTGATGACAAACACCTGAAACAATTAATCAATTATCTAAATAGTTGCCTATTCATTTTCTGTCGATTGACTCAATTAATCTTGTTTCAGCTCTAAAAACTGAGTCTGTAATATCAAATTGAGGTTAATAAATCTCAAAGTTGTGGTCAGCTACAAAGACACCTCTTACCATAACCTTTCCTGCTGGCCCCTGGCTGCTGACTGATACTCCCATCCACTGGTTTTCTTTGCTTTCTTTTTTTGTGTCCTCTACATAGAGAAAGGGCCAGAAAGTGACACAAGGAGGATAATGTGACTCAAGTATGTTTTTCAGGGGAAAGTGTTTAAAATTGCCTAAAATATATGACGTAAACCAAGTCAAGTCAACTTTATTTATCAATGCTGCCATTTGTAATTGAAATTGTGTTTCCCTCTTATCCCCAGTGCAAACAGCAATAAACATGAAATATAAAATATAAGTAAAATATATAATAATATGAATAATAATATAAATGTAAAAACGTATATACAAGCAAGAAGACATCAACGAAAAGACAGTGGCAAATCTGGAAGATGTAAATAGTATAAATATGATATGATATGATATGATATGACGGTATGAACAGATTAATGTTACAAATATGGCGAAAGGTATCAGTACGGCAATATGGTACAGTATAGACAGAATTATCAGTATAAATATAAATATGGCAGTATAAACAGAATTTACAGTATAAACAGTGAGGTCTATCAAAAAGTCAGTGTAGAACAGTTGGTATACAGCAGTTGACTGTACACAGTGTACAGGTGTCAGCAGATATCTCACCTGATTTATCAAATTCAACTCTGGTGCAAGAAGTTGAAGTGGAGGCCATGTCACAGGTGTACAGTCCCCCTATCACTTTAGCTTTTTGGCCTGGCCAGGCTTTTGCTCGTGGGGCACCAACCAGCAGCCTGCAACAGACACAATCCATTAAACCATAAGCAGCTCCATCAAATGCACATTGTGAAAGGGGCTCAGTGACACTCATTTTAATCTGGGCCTCAGAATGAGAAGCATTCGGGCATTTCTTCCACTTGCACATTACATTATCACACATTCCAGTCTACTTCGTCACACAGACAGCAGCCATATCCACACATGTAAACATACACATCCGCCACCAAACTGATGTTCCATGTCCTCGCGGTCCAACTGAGTCAAAGACCCCTTTCAATCGCCCGCTGTGCTTGACTGAACCAAGCTTTCTATCTCTACACACACACACAGAGGCTGCCATTGTGGAGCAAGGACAAGGGCAAATGCCACACCCCAGTCTTGACGATGGGCCTCCAGTTCCCAGAGTTTCCTACAGAGTAAATCAAACAAGTCAAGGATGTCATCCTTTGAACTGATGTTTTGTGAAGGTTTGCACTGTCAATACGTTTCTATGTCAATTAAATTAAATTCAAAGAGGCCTTATTGACATGGGGAACATGCCTACATAGTCATGGAAAAAATGATTAGACCATCCTTGTTTTCTTCAATTTGTTGATGCCTGGTACAACTAAAGTACATTTGTTTGGACAAATATGATAACAACAAAAACAACTCATAAGAGTTTAATCTAAGAGCTGATATCTAGACATTTTCCATGGATTTCTTGATAATGATTTTGGTTATTATCAAGTAAACCATGGAAAATGGCTAGATATCAGCTCTTAAATTAAACCCTTGTACCTAACTAAATGTACCTTCAGTTGTACCAGGCATTAAAATTAACAAGAAATTGAAGAAAACAATGGTCTAATAAATGATAGATTATTTTCCATGACTGTATTGGCCAAGGAAGTGCAAAATAAAAACGTAAAATGTACGTACAATAAGTGAAGATGTGCTGGAACAAAGAATTGCATAAACAACACTGTGTAACATTGTAATAAATACATGAAAATAGTTACAGTTTAACTTTTTTTTACTCTACAACACACATACGTACATACATACTATGTAATTGTAGCAAAAGTGTTTTATTGTTTTCCTTAGGATATTTATTTCACCCAGCTGGGCAGATATTTTTGTGTGTTTGTAATCTGCAGGAAGCATATGTTTCTGATGTCTTGCTACAGTTTTCTTTGTATTTCTCTCTTTCTCTCCCTCCGTATGTTCCAGGAGCTCTCTCTGGTTGGTTCCCTCTATCCGATGACCTTCAGAGTTAATGTTACACAGCACACTGTCTTCACCAGATGAGATTAAGCAAAGCCATTTTTAGCTGGAACACAAAGCATTCTCAGATAGGCACCATCTGCACAGGGAATCTACAGAGCCATACAGTCAGAGTGAGGAGCAGAGGCCTAATGTGATCAGCATGTTTGCAGCTGTAGATCTCACTAGCCAACACTGACTGCATGCGGGCTGTCAAAATATAAAGCGTAAAGGCATAAATCATCGTGATTATTGATTTCAGCAGGCGTCACAGCAGGGATTAGCAGAGGACAATAAATCTATTTATATGACATATACAAAAATATGATTTGTTAAAACTGTTCACACAGTCTTATAACGCTGTCATTATGAGGTTGGATGTAAATGTGCTTTACAGGAAATATTGAGAAAGAATTAAGACATTTATGTTAAATAAAAAGCATCACAGTGGAAACAAACTCACACACTGTTTATCCAGTTTGAACCACTGGATGGTTTGACTTGACCAGAGCACTATAATTTTGTGCTATTATCCCACCCAGTAAGTTTCCCATCCTCTTTTTTTTGTTGTTGTTTTTTGTTTTTCTAAACTACGAAGAGAGGGAATGACACTTGACAGACTCACACATTTTTTTTCCATCTTTATGTGCACAACCGTGGCGAACAGGAAAGTATATTTTCACACAGAGCGGAATTGTTCGGGCTTGTCTATTAAAGATGAGTCTGTTTCAAAAGATGAGAGACTAACAGCAAATATCAGGTGGGCACATCTCTGCTCCCGTTATCCTCGGAGACACAGGAAGTCAGGAGAATGGACTTCTTCACATTCACAATTTGATACAGATTCAGCTGTTTTCTTTGGGGTTAATGCAGCCAACAATTTTACCCAAAAGGCATTATATCAGGACGACATTAGTGATCGATTGAATAATTCAGACAGGGGAAAGTTAGAGTAGTTGCTTACATAAGATGCAACTTGTAAAAAGCCTTATTCAAGAATCGATTACAAGATGTAGTGCTGGGCGATATGAAGATAATACTGTCAAAACTTAAAAAAAATGTCTTTCGGATATCATTTCTATTGACATGACCAAAAAGACTGTCAGCAATCTTTACTGAGGCAATATTTACATCATTTGGTTACATCGTTGCACATGGGAGCAAAACTGGAGTGAACTATGGAGGTGCTGTTTTGCTAACATGGAGTACATGTTAGTACATGTACAAGAGTTTTTAATGACATCTTTTTAGCTACTGACTCTGGTCATTGTGTTGTCCTGGTGCTTTTAGATTTGTCTGCAGCTTTTGATACTGTGGACCATGAAATCCTGTTGGCTCGTTTGGAGCAGTGGGTGGGCATCAGTGGCACAGCACTGGAATGGTTCAGGTCGTACCTGTCACATCGGACTTTCTGTGTCAGCCTCGGTGACTCTGTGTCCTCCACTGCTCCTCTCTCATGTAGGGACCCGCAGGGCTCTGTGCTTGGCCCGCTTCTTTTTTCCCTGTATCTACTGCCACTTGGGTCCATTCTCAGAAAACACGGAATTTCTTTTCATTGTTATGCAGATGACAGTCAAATCTATGTCCCCCTCAAAAAAGATGACTCGTACTGTATTGACCCACTCCTAAGGTGCCTACATGACATCAAAGCCTGGATGTCCTCAAACTTCCTGAGTTTTAATGAAAAAAAGACCGAAGTCATGGTCTTTGGTGGCTCTTCTGTAAACCCCCCCTGGTTGATCTGGGTTCTTTGGCACAACATCATAAGCCAATTGTGAGTAATCTGGGGGTTAAAGTGGACGCTGATCTTAAATTTGACAGCCAGATCAAAGCTGTGGTGAAGTCAAGTTTCTTCCAGCTACGGCAGCTGGCAAAAATAAAACCACTCCTGCAAACACGGCACTTTGAGACAGTAATCCATGCCTTCGTGACCACTCGGCTGGATTACTGTAACGCACTTTATATGGGGGTTAGTGGATCCTCCATTGCCCGCCTTCAACTGGTACAAAATGCTGCTGCACGTCTTTTAACTGGCACAAGAAAGTTTGAGCACATTTCACCTGTTTTAGCTTCACTGCACTGGCTGCCCGTTCATTTTAGGATTCATTTTAAAATTATTTTATTTGCTTTTAAAGCTTTAAATGGTCTTGCTCCTCCTTACCTCTCTGAGCTGCTGCACCCCTACTCTCCTACCCGCTCTCTCAGGTCAGCTGACCAGCTTCTCCTGAGAGTGCCAAGAGCTAGGCTGAAGCTCAGAGGGGAACGAGCTTTTGCCATCGCAGCTCCAAAACTGTGGAATGAATTGCCGCTGCGCATCAGACAGGCCTCCTCACTGTCTCATTTTAAATCTCTTCTTAAAACCCACCTCTTCTCGTTGGCTTTTAACACCACGTAGAGTGTTGATTTTATGTTGATTTTATGTTGATTTTATGATTTTATGATTTTTTGTTTTTATTGTATTCATGCATATTTTATTTTGTGCGGGCAGTACATTTTACATTTTATTTTATTTATTTTTATCCCATTTTTAATTTATTTTATCTTATTGCATCTTACTGATCTATTGTTTACTACATCTCTTATGTATTTATTGTTTGTGCAGCACTTTGGAAACCTTGTGTTTGCTAAAATTGTGCTATATAAATAAAGGGGATTGGATTGGATTGGATACACAAAAATAGGCTTTATCACATGGTTACTAAATACACTATTTATTTATTTTACAATATTAAATTACTAGTAAACATGCTATATATCATGACATATACCAGTACCATGATATGAAATGTCCTGTTTCCAAATAGAAGATTGGTTCATCACCCAGCCTAAATGTGATAGAACCAGAGCTATGGGGAAAACATTATTAGAGCCCTACAGATATATCTCTTGACATCATGAAAACTTTTTCTACACAATATATAATACAGAAAACGTTGCTTGGCGTGATTTAGAAATGTTGTTAGGTTGTTCTTTTTTCAGCAATTGACTGAAACTGAACAGTAATGATGTTTAATTAATTAGCTGTTTATCTTTTTCCTTTTTATTCTTTATCTTGGCTGACAATGTTATACATTGTTTGTATAATGTATAATAATGTATAACAATGTTAATATTATTTAATACAGTTGCCCTCTAGGTACCTTTGCAGAGTGGCTAAAAATCAGTACACAATCCATTTAAAAAATGTCTATTTTTCGGCTATAGATTATGGCAATGGTCCCATATCGGTCCCGTTATTCTGTTATCTTTATTGCTACGCATTATGGATAGGTGTTGCCATTGAAGAGTGAAATGCTGACATGATGTGTCAGGGCCTGTGATAAGGTTGACCCACTGCCTCACTGACAATGACCCAGCTGTTTATCTAATCACTACCAGCAGAGGAAGCACCAACACACAAGCTTAATCTACAGGAAGGCAACACAGAGTGTGTATGTGTGTGTGCATGTTTGGGTACAAGTGTGCAAGGACCAGCAAAACAGACACACACACACATGCTGGCAGTGGCACTCGGACACACAGATCATTAGAGAGACATCCCATTGAGAGAGGTGTGTTGCTTTTGTTTCACAGCAGCAAAAACTGGCTGCCGGGCTTCTAGGGCACAGCCCGTTGCTTAGCGACAGCCAGCGGCACCCGATCAGCTAAACCTCCAAATGGATTGCAGATCCAGAGGTTCATGTCATGTGTTACCCAACTTCTCTCTCCAACCGTCTGCCAGGATCGAGAGTCTGAATAACGGCTGATATTTGGTGCCCAGATGTAAAACTGATTTACGTTCCTCTCAGCATTCTTTCTGCCATCACCTCTTTCTTTTCCTCAAGTATTTCTCTCTCTCTCTTTGATGTTTGATATCCTCAACTAACCTGAGGGGAAGGGCGGGGGGAAAGGACTAAAACGGACTGCATACACACACCATACACACAAAGCTGAGTAAAACTCCCTCTCTCCCTTACACTGCAAAAAAAGAAAAGTTGGGTGAACTCAAAATTTCAATGCAACAAACTTCAATACAGGTTGAAGTTACAAGTTGGACAATTAAACTGAATATTTTAAGTTTGGTTTTTGAGTTTGCTCAACTCTGAATTCAGATTTTTTGTCAACTCAACTGTTTGTACTAAGTTATAATTTTACACCATAAGTTATAATAACTTGTAATCCTTACTTCTGCTAACTTCTGCAATGTGCTGATTTGGCACGAATGTAACGCCGCTATGAAATGTCAGCTAATGTTGCAACCACAATTTTGAGTTAGCATTGATACGCTAATGGCTACTCTTGTAGCTGTAACAAGCAGCGTCACTAGCATCAGTTAGCCACTAGCATCAGTTAACCGCTAGCTTTCGCTAATGACCGAATTTCACCGATTTCCCGCATTTCACAACAAAGAAATAAGAGTTAGCAGATCTATTGTCCCTTGTTGTGAACCCCAACTTATAGATATAAGTAACAACAACTCACAAACTTGTTTTTGAGCATACAACTGGCTTCCTTTGTTGTGTTTACTTACATTATTGCCCTAAATGTCAATAATTTATATTTCCAAGTTTTACCAACTTAAATCACTGTTTTAGGCTAAAAAATACAAGTTGGCTTTTTTGCAGTGTATCATTTCTAGAATCTGGACTCAGCATGACATTGACATTACTATTTAACATGCTGGCAAGGCGTTCCCACAGCGTTGTGTCCCTGTATCCTCTTCTCCTCTTGCTACATCTACATGTCTCCAGAGTCCATCATATTTCTCAGTCACACACACAAAGATGCATTTTCTTTCTCCCACACATTTCTTCTTAAACTTCCCTAACCTCTCACTCGGTCTCCTCCTCCCTCCTCTCCCCTCGCTCAGGCGTTTTGATTTTATTATACAGACAGCTCCATCTGGCAATTATGACCAACCATGGAATGCAACACACACATACACACTAACACGTGCACACACGCAAATACACGATCCCATCAGCTCCTGCCCTCTCCTGCAGGTACATGTAACACTCATTCCTGTGGGGCATGAAAAATACTGGAATATATAAGGCTGAACAACAGTTGGCATGCATGGCTGGCTAAGAGTTGTGACTCACTGTGCACACCCAGCAACAAGGAGACACGTATGGGGGGGACACAAGCACACACACGCCGACACTTATTTCAGCACAAATGTACATTTGTGACCTCAAATAATCTTCAGCAGACAAAATATCTGTCTCTAATTTATCTTTTAATCTACCTATTATCTCTATCTCTACTTTGTTTTTGCCTCAGGTTAGGAATGTATCAAGCAGTGAGTTCCCTGACACTCATCCAACTGACTGACAGCAAGGCCAACGCCTCAGCACTCAGCCACAGCATGCATCAGCACCATTAAAAGACACACACACACACACACACATCCCCAGGCTGCACATGAATGCATGTGCATACACACAGATGCACAGTCCACACAGAGGTGAAAGAAAGCACATTCCACCTCTGTAAGTGCAGTTTGAGCACCGTCACTTGCAAAACAAACACAGCTTCCTGCTCGGACAGGCACACACACATTCAAACTTGTGTTATAATGTAACAGGGCAGCTGGAGCTCATCTCACGGCTGAGCTTGGAGTAGTCACGATTTTAATCCTGAATCGATAAAAAAATCGATTGAAAGGATCTTTCATCTTAAATTACCGAAGCCAAAAGCAGGATCGGTGATGTTTCTGAATCAAGACTTTATAGTCGAACAATGGCAAAGTCTTGGAAAATGTGCTTTTTCTTATTTGACCTTAAAATCAAAAGCCTAATGTAATCATGGACTTGGACGATTGTGACACAAATAGGTGAATTATACTGATCAAGGATAAGATTATGCAAAAGACTTAGAATATAACGTTGATCTAAAAACAGATCAAGACAAACTGAAAACCTGCCTAAAACTGTGGTGAGTTTAATCAAACTGCCGATTACTCATTCAATAAATCATTGAATAGTTCTGTCCATAATATGTTAGACAATAGTGAAAAATACCTATCCCAGAGCCACAGCTGCTGTATTAAAGTCGTTTAGTCGTTTACTAACATAGTCGATGAGGAGGACCAGTTTATCTTCACATTAAAAGAGCTGCAAAAAGCAAATGTTTGGAGTTTTTGCTTAAAAATTATTTAAATAATTAATGAATTATCAAAATTGCAGATTCATTTTCTGCTTGTTACAGCAGTTCACACCTCCACTGAAAAATCAGTCAACATCCTACACTGATTTCAGTTGTTTTCCAGTTCACAGAATCCAACTGTGTTCTGCTTTCTTGTAACTTTACAACCTGAAGCAGGAGGACTTTGTGGTGGGTTTGGTCTTGTGCTGATCACCATGTGTCTCTCATTTAGTCACAGCCTAAAACTAGGACAAAACACTACGTGTTTGTGTTTGTGTGTGTGCAGCAGTAGTAAGAGTGTGTAAATAAGTTTAAGAGCAGTGTTTAACCTCTGTGGAGAAGGTTAAAGACTTGGGAATGCTTAATAACTCTGAGACCTAATAGAGTGAATATCATCCAGTGGGAATATACACACTGTGGTGACCTTTCTGCACTAGCAGTATAAATACAAACCGCTATTAGGAGCACAGTCTCACCACATCTGTTGACTAATTAGAAGACAGGAAAGGACATGCATTGATCATTTCTATGTAAAAAGCCAGTTAATAGCAACACAAATAGTTTGAATCTTTATATAATCCTTATTATAAATTACCAGGATTAGATTTTGATCCCCACTATAATATATATATATATATATATATATATATATATAATAGAAAAAAACATTTTTATAAGATGATACTATTCTATATATGAAACACATGACAAAGTAATAAATAATTGTGCAATGTTGTTGATTAAACAACATAATAATATATACAGTAAATAAGTTTAAATCAGCTTCACCTCTACCAACTACAACATTCAAATTGTACTTATACATCCATGGACAAGTAATAAGCATTGAGTGCTTTTAGGTTTGATTTTTATTTATTTTTTAACATTGATGGAGAATCAATGTGAATTTCTTAAAAACTCCACTAAAACTTAAATTAAAAGAAAAGTACACTTTAAAAAAAAATACAAATTAGTATTTAGAAATCAATGAAATAAAGGTTACAATAAACATGTATTATACTGCAAATATAATTAAATACACTTTTGAAGTGTAATTAAAGTGTACATTAATCATCTAATAGTGTGTTACAAAGGACATGACAATAAGTATACATTTCAGTATTTTAATTTTATTGTACTTTCTATGAGTGTGCTTTGAATTTAATGTTGATTAAAAATGTTTGAGAAGATATATGCTTTATCTGTCAAGAATAAATCACATTGTCACAATCATTTCATGGAAATAGAAAAAAATGTATTTCAACTTTATGGGCGACTGTGTGTGTGTGTGTGTGTGTGTGTGTGTGTGTGTGTGTGTGTGTGTGTGTACTTTAAATTAAGCACAAAAGGAAACGTATTCTTGTAATTACTTGATAGACTCAAAATATATTTCAGATACACTAAATTGTTTTACTTTTTACATTGGTTATACTACTACTTACTTGCTTTCTTTCACTTATGTTACATTTCTAACGCAGGACTTTTACTTCAGTACTGACACATGGTGATATTAATCTTCTGAATCCTTCCTCCACCACTGATTGTGGATCACATTTGAAGCCCTTTAATCACAAACAAACATCTAAATGAATAGAAATGGTGGCAATAAATGGAAATTTGTCGTTAGTTACCCACCACTGTCTATTATAATCAAATAGTCTCCCAGATGAAGGAATTTGACTGCTCTGATCTCAGGTCAGTGAATATTCAGGCTATTCAAACCAGTGACCACTTGATGGCAGTTCGCTTTTACCCACAATGACAAATCCCTTTGAATCAATGCCCATAAAAATGCCAACAGTGATTCAATGAGATGTTTTGGACCTAAACGTCAAAGTCTCACCTAAAAACCACCCGGAGAGAAAAGTCAGCACAGAGGGACAGAAATGTGGGCGCGCGTGCAAAAAAAAACTGCTACGGAGGGCCAATAAAAAGTGACAAATAAGTAACCTGGAAGCAAAGGCTCTGCAACGATTAACAAGAGGAAGGCCTGTGGTTAAACTTACAAAGCGTGTATAAAGTGACTAAAGGAAACGCTTTGCTGAGATTTGGTGGAAAAACAGTTAGATTAATACTTTAAACTACCTGCGAAACACCTGTACTCAAATCACAGCGTATCATTTAGCACTCGTGACATTTCCTGCTGCTGTAGCTGAAATTGTTCCTTATTAGTTTTCTCATCTCCTGTAGTAGCTCACACACTCCAAAAATAAACTTACAGTGGTTGACTACATAGCTGTGACATTTTAATTACATGGTTACCGAGGTTATGTTAATGACATAGCGTGTTTCTAAAGTTAGGACGGCGCATTAGTAAACATGAAGTGCCATCAAACAAACTTACATTTTCTTAGGCTGCGGTGCAACCTGCTCGTGCATGGCGAGAGAGAAGCCGAAGAGGGAGCCTGGGTCCCCGTCCTTGCGCTGGACATTTTCGGTGTCCAGGTTGAACGCCGACAGTCGCCCACATCCCGCGAGAAAGACGACTATCCACAGTCCACAGGTGATCCTGCCCGCCATGAGGTAAAATCAAGTACAAAACTCCACTTGAACTGGTGTAAGGTGAGTCCTGCAGGAGGTGCAGAGTGGTACTGACTGCTGCTGGAGGGCTTGAATGTTGTGCACTTTACTTGCAGCTGCCCCTCCCACTGGCCTCTCCTGACACACATACACACACTTTCCCACTGTACCACACCTCAATTGTCTTTAAAATGAAATTGTCAAGTGTATTTAAGTTGGAAAAGCTCAATGGCTTGTTTGTCTGTAGTTTAGCAGTGTAATCTAACCAGATCAATGATGCCCGAGGCTTTGTCAAAACACATTTGCAGCAATAAAATGTTGCTTCAGGCTACACTGGCAGCTTCTGACGATAGATCTCTAAGTATATTCTGTAATAAAGACTTGAGTTAAACTCCCTTGGAAACGGGTGTAAACAAAACATATGGTAAGTCTCACAAAAAGAAAAATATTGGCAAAATACCCAGTGACATGAGAGTGCAATCTGCACACTTGCTCCAAGCTCTCACAGTAAATTGTTTACTGACATCCTTGCAGTTAACAAGTAGAAGCGGAGGCCAAACGCTGGGAGACAGACAAGGCTGGAGAATCCTGTTGGCACAGCAGTTAGTCAGTAGGGCTGTAAGAAAATATCAGTGCACTTGAGTATCTTAATGTTATGTTTTGTGATACTGTATCGATTTTTGAAAAGCCTCCTTTTTTCACCCGGTGCAAAGTAGAAAGAAAGGAGAATGACAACCTAGTATTTCGCTAACTTGTTGCTCTTTTTACCAATTGTCAACAATCAGGCCAAAAAAAAAATAACAACATGTGCATACAGGCTCCAATCATGGCGTTATTTGGGGGATTAAAGGGAACCTCATGCTGCAGGACCCGAAGCTCACTGCATTGGGCGGACTTTTAGCAGCAGGTGAGTGGTGGGAGCTCTTTGTGTGTGTGTCACTTGGCATCCCCGGTTCTCTACAGTGAAACAAGTACCGTCACAGTATCAAAATTTAGGCATCGACCGGTTCAGTTCCTGAAATTCCTATCAGGAACTATTATAATTGCAAATACACTGTTCTGATTGCAAACAAAAAGTACATTTTTTTATTCTGATTTTATGCATATGGTGGAGTTTTCTTAATAGATTTTAAAGATCTCAATATATATTGTCTTGCTTACTGTATTGCAATATATCACAATGTATTAAATTCTAACGTCAGTGTCATGATACGTATCCTATCACCAGATTCTTGCCAATACACAGCCCTAATATTAACAGAAATACACATATCTTTTTGCTTTGGGTGATCATTTCCGACAGGAGAGACAGATATAAACAGAGAGCTGAGATACAGACAGAATATGGGATCAAAGGAATAAAAGTAATAGAGATATGTTGCAGTTTCTTCACAAAACAGTAGCTGGCTTCTACAAACCACAACTCAGAAACCCAAAACTAGAAGTAAGTCAGAGTTTAGGATGACAATCCTTTCTGCTTTCTCCCTCAGATCACTACATGCTATCACCACAGGGCCTGTAATGACTCATTAGATGAGTCACAGACCCAGAAGGACCCAGACTGGGCACAGACCAGCACATTAACACACTCCCGCCTCACTAGATGGTTTTCAAGGCATTCCACGAGACGCTGACCCAAAGCCTGTCCCCGCAACACAGCATTTTAGCAGACAACGACGGCTTTGTCTGCACACTGAAAAAGAGGGCAGACAGAGAAAGGGAGAGGGAGAAAGAAACTGCCCACATACAGTATAAAAGATACAAATAATGGTGGAAGAGGGGGATGCAGAAAGGGAAAGGGCAGGGAAAGAATGCGGCTCCTATGCAGGTCTGTTATCTACTTAAGTCTTCCTGATCTCCAGTGAAGATCAGCTTTGTGATTTCTTTGAAATGGGCAAGAAGTGTACTCTTGATTTGTCATATTTGTTGTATGACAGATAGGAAGAATAAGGTGCTTTTGATATGTATTTGAACACGAGGACAGGTCAATTGAATCAAACATTTTCAGTCACATGTTTGGAAGATGTCTTGATAAAATGACTTTATCTTATAAAAATCTCCCTTTTGAAAGTAGTGGAATCCCTAAATCATGTGACTGTCCGCCTGCTGACTCTATTTTTGCCTCTGTGTTGTTGTTTTTCCTGTCCACTTTGGGCTGTTCCAGTTCCAGGTAAGAGCAGCAGCCAGCTGGATGATCACCAGTGATTTATGTTTCTGTCTGCAGAAGGTCAGAAACCTAAGATAAGAAACCACAGTGTGTAAAAAAAAAAAGTGAGGTGAGGTGTGTTAGCTTGCCCTTGGCTTGCACAGTTCTTTCATAATCAACTTCCAGTGTGTGTGTGTGTGTGTGTGTGTGTGTGTGTGTATGGTAACATATTGACACAATGACCCAATTCAATTCAACGAGAATATGACACTTCCTCTGTCTGACACTGGCTACTGATTGGTTTAATGACAGCCAGAAAACATTGCTGATTGTGTTCATGTTAATATGTCACTAGTTTACCCTCAACACCACTCACACCACAGCATGTCAACATCAATATCCCCCATTTTCTTTTTCTCCTCTGCTATCCTCCAGGGAAATAAAGTTCCCACATCTTATCCATGCATAAACAGACTGAAAGGCCACTGCAGCTACAATGGAGCATCCATCAATAAACATTCAGTCAGGATCAGGAATTAACTGTTAACGTATCAGATAAGATGCTTGAGTTGGACTGATAAATTAACCAGCATCAGATGATTAGTACATCTGAACCTGCGTCCTGGTCACTTTATGAATGAATCATTGCTGAATAACTCTGAGTCAGGAGCCAAATGGCTTATAACTATAATTAATCATTAGTTGCATATGCATATTATCTACTATTAGCCACAGATTGTTTAAAACTAAAGGGTCAATGATTTCAGTGGCTTAACTTAGTCTTTAAAGGGGTAGTTTGGATTTATTGAAGTGAAATTGTGTGGGGTTCTTATTTACAGTCAGTGTACAGTAGATGACTGTCAGCTGCAGCCCAGTTTGGAGAAGCAGAATCTAACCAATGTAGTGCTGTAGATGAGGGCAGCAGCTAAACATATTTTAGCCTCTTGAAAAATCTATATCAGTTAAAGTTTGAACTTTATTTAGAATATTTTCACAGCTTTACCCTGATGCCATATGGCCCTGTACATTGCTCTCTTCAAATCCAGCAGACACCATTGACAAAAAACGTAATTTTCCTTCACAGAACACAGGAGCTGCTGGTCTTCCGCTGCTTTGATCGTTAAGCTTGTTTGTATTATCTGAACTAACCACTATAAGGTAAACAGTAGAAATATTCTAAATATAGCATACATTTAAATTTTATGTGGCTAAAGTGTTCTGCTGCTGCCCCCTTCCACAGCAGTACATTGCTTAGCTTCCATGCTGGTACACCTGCCTGCTTCTCTGAACTAGAGGCAGGCCAACTGTTATCTACTTCAACAAATACACTGAGTATGGATAAGTACTTCATACAACTCCACTACAAAATATATGAACCATCCCTTTAAAATGTTAGCTGTGCATGTGGAAACTGCAAATCATTTTGATAACTTTTACCCAGAATTAAAAATGAGTCACGTGTATGTGCTCCGTCTACTCTACAGCATGTTCAGTATTACGACAGCAGAGGAGAACAAACCTCGCCTTGAGTGCGAAAGTCGAGGAGTGACAGGGAAAAAAATGTTCTCTGACACACACACAAGTCGAAAACTCAGCGCCTAGACTCGCCCGGGCCACATCCCTGTATTTGTTCTTAAAGCTGCAGCTTCAGGTATAAAAGACACACACTCACCTGAGGGTGTGGTGCAAAGAGCTGAGTGGTAGGGTGTGTGTGTGTGAGTGTCTTTATGACACTGTAGAAACATGTAGCCTTGGGATACTGATAAATACTTGTGTGCACACACACATGCGAAATCAGTTTCACAATCAAAATGAACTCCAAACCCCAGATCTTTCACAACTGCAACACATGAATGCACTTTCTCTGAGCACTATTGTTTATCATCATCTCATAATTTGTGGCTGATTCTGATTCAGACTGGAGAAATGGATAAAACATTTGCCAACTGAAAACCTGAAATGCCCTCAAGAAGTGTCAGCAGCCAGAAGATTAATGAGTGCTGACGCAGCTCTCCTCAAGTAACAGCAGGCCGGTTGGGTGTACACAGTGTACAGTTACATACCTAGTTTGTCACTTTGAAAACATACATATTTTCATTCATGCGGAGAGTTCGAGGTAAAGATTGATGCCACTCTGTGCAGTTAATACAAAACTGCAGCCAACAGGCAGTTAGCATAGCATAAAGACTGGATACAGGTTAACAGCTAGCCTGGCCAGAACCTCTCAAGCTCACAAACAATTTTATCTGTAAACTTTAAATCTAGTTTTTGTATGAATCAAACAAAACCTTTAGAGGTGTTGGTTAGTGGATGCTTTAACCTCTGGACAGAGCTTATAGGCTCATTTTTCCAGTTCAAAGGTTTAGCCTGATATTCCTACCTAACCTTACTAATTTTACTCCTTATGCCTAAAAATAACAAATCTAAACAAATGAAGGCAAAACAAACAAGCCAATCAGAGGCAAAGTAAGCCAGATTTTGGGGGTTTTCATGAGCAAAACTTGTGGAAAGTGCCTGGACACCATTGTTGATTAAATGATTCAGCAAGATCATGTTGAAGGTGATGTCAGTTAATGCGACGGTGCTGTGCTGATCAGCTGAGAAGGCTGCGAGTACTATCCACAGTGGAAAATGAAAAAGAGAAATAACTTGATACTAAAAGTGAGTCTTTGAGCAAAAAAGAAAACCAGACCCAAAATGTCATACTATTCATTTAAGGAAATTGCTTTCCTGAACTCACAGCTGACAGAAAAAAATAATTTTCTTATTTCTTCTTTCTGTTGCCAAAGAGATCATGAGAATACAGTTAGCCAACTGAATCTCAAAGACCCAATAATGTTGTAATGATACACATCAAACAAAGAGATTTCCTGGTCTAATGTATTTGCATGCATTCTTAACATCATGTGAAAGTCTAATACCCATAAAAATCTTGATTTTAATGCTTTCATATCAGTGGAGCCGTCCTTTATGAGAAAGAGATCTCATCTAGGACGCTGCTGACATGAACATTGAAAGCATTCAGTATAAGGTGAGGTGGTGAGGACCCAGGTTAAAATAGTCTTGGGTTTTTCATCAGTTTTAGTTTTAATTGCGTTGTGAATTTTTGTTTTCAAATTCAGATAGTTTTAATTAGTTTTTAGCGTGAGTTTGCTAGTTTTAGTTAAGTTTAAATTTTTTAGAAAATGCTAAGTTTTATTTAAGTTTTTATTAGTTTTAGTGTTTTTTTTTGTAATGGGTTATTTGTTGGGTGTGAGATTCAAAAAGGTTGTAATACATTTTTCCTTTATTTCCTCTACCTTAACCTATTAACTCTCACAGCTCCGAGAGTTTTTAATTTTTGTTCGAGTGAAGTGCTGAACTTCGCGTCGGCAATCGACTCACATAGTCATGTAGACAACCCACTCTCAAAAAAACACATTAACCAATGCTTCCTGTATGAAAAAAGTTGACAAAGATGAAAACAAAGAACATTTTCAATTCAAATTTAGTTTTAGTTAGTTTTGTAACCACACAATAAAAAAAAAAAAATCTAGTTTTTATTTTTATTTCAGTAAACGAAAAATGTTTTTCAATTCTAGTTTTGGTTATTTTGCTAGTTTTCATTAACTATAATAACCTTGGTGAGGACGCTGTGTGTATAATGTTCCTGCAAAACAGACAGAAAGCAAAGCTATCAGTCAGCAAGCTAGTGACATTGTGGGGACAAATGTCTTATTTACATTCCCCTATGTGGTATCTCTTATTCACGGTATTGATCCCATTTCTCAGTAGGACTTATACTCATGGTTAAAACATAAAAAGACACATACACACGTGCATGCTGTAACAGATCCTTTACCTTCTTGATGAGTGTATTGATTACACTCAATAATGAGTAATTGATGTCTTCTCTTGTCCGGCAGTGCTATAACACCCTCGGGACAATTGTAACCCCCCCTTTGTACACTTACCTCCAGAATGAGGGGTGTGTATGCGTGCTGTGTGTGTGTGTGTGTGTGTGTGTGTGTGTCCCAGCCCTGGCCAGAGGATGTAATGTGAGATGACTCTAGTTGTGTGAAGGGTGCTTGTGTTGGTGGGTTCAGGTAGGTGTGCTACAAAAAGGTGTAGGCTAACCTGCAGGGAGGTGCAGAGTGACGAAAAGTTTGTTTTCATTGTCTTCAGTTGGTGGATGTTTGTCCTAGCTCATAAAACATAATAATTATTAATCTTTCACTAATAAGATAATGTGTCTAGTTCCACCTAAGTTAGAAGTAATGTATTGTTTTATAATTTTTTCCATGTATCTGCAACACTGAAGTTGCATTTAAACTCCCACCACCACCACAGCCTCCTTATCGCTCAGACAACGGTAAAACTATAAAGTATATTTGATAAAAAAAGAAATGTTATGTTGACCAAGCAACAATAATAAAGTTTAGAGCACCGTCCCTGGACAGGCTGGGAAAATATGGGCAGGGTTGTAAATATTGTTCTACCCAGAAACACAGTAAAAGTCCAAATTGCTCTTGTAAAGCAGCTCAGTGGCAAACAATAAAACACTGTGACTGCACCACAGGAAGAGCTGAAACAACCTGATTGCCAACCTTCAAGAAATACAAGAAGACTAAAACGCTTGTCTGCTGTTTTTGTTTAGCTTTTATCCCACAGGTTTCTATTTTTGTTAAATTAATCCAGACTGGAAAATCTTGACAACATTTGTTATTATGATGATATGAGGTGTGAATCCCTATCCACAATAAATCTAACACTTTGATGTAGGCAAAGTAGGTGTAGGTAATGTAGGCAAAGACACAAACACACACACACACACACACACACACACACACACACACACACACACACACACACACACACACACACACACACACACACACAAACAGTATCCTTGTCCATAACTCAAAGCTGGCAGCACCACAAAACGGTTACCACCATAATGTCTTGCTTTGGCAGCCAGAGAGAGCTATATATTATTAGGTGGAACTAATTGTTAATTCACACTCTCGCTCTCTCTCTCTCTCTCTCTCTCACACACACACACACACACACACACACACACACACTGAGCTGTGTTAATGGCACTTTGAGGATTCTGGGGGAGACCTTCGAACTTGTGCGGATTGTTTTAGAAATTCCTCCACCATTCCACCATTCCTTTTGGCTCCATGGAGAGAACTTCCTTCCCTCTGTTTTCGTCCACTGCACTCTACTGTACATTCAAACACACTCACACATAAAACACATACATACACACACACACACACACACACACACACAGAGCTCAGTTGCTATTGTTGAAAATATCTTTGCTGTGTAAGAAGGAGCATAGTCAAAGCAGGAAAGTGATGTGGTGTAAATGTGATGTGCTTCAGTCCTTCTCTGTCAACTCATCATGACAGGACAGTCTACAATTATCACATATATCATATGATAGTGTTGTCTATCAGTGACAATAATATCAATATTACTGTCTCAGTCAGTAAGTCTTTGTTTTTGTCTGAAATAGATCAAAGAAAAATTAGGGGAAATTTATCAGAGGAATAAAGAAATGAAACACTCTTCTTTCAAGCTTATCTGACCCTCAGCGAATGTCTCTCCACCTCCCTTTGAGGCCTGTACACACGCACACACACGCACACACACACACACACACACACACACACACACACACACAGCTAAAAGGGTATTGCTCTGAGCTGTAAAACCGGTTTTCCTCTGGTCCAAATACTGTAAGAGAGGGCATTGTGCAGGGCAGTGAGAGCTTCAGTGTGTGTGTGTGTGTGTGTGTGTGTGAATCTCAGCTAGCATTTATCAGAGACCTTTTAGAGCTGCCTCGGGCGATGCATACCATCCACATACACAACACACAGCACCCCTGCCCTTATTTGACAGCCTGCTTTGGTTGTTTGGACACAGGAAGGGCGTGAAAGGAACAAAGAGACACACAGAAGCCAAAGAGATACACCCAGGAATCAAGGCTAAATACTG
Organism: Centropristis striata; assembly: GCF_030273125.1. Lineage (NCBI taxonomy): Eukaryota > Metazoa > Chordata > Actinopteri > Perciformes > Serranidae > Centropristis > Centropristis striata. The sequence continues at coordinate 13,218,742 of NC_081527.1, read as the reverse complement.
GGACGCGTGGAAAGCTGCTTATCTGTGGTCTGGGAGCACCAGATCACTCCTCCAAAAATATTTCCCCTGTGTTAAAAAGACAAAAAAGCATTCCTTGCAGTGAAGGAGTGAAGAGGTCAAAAGAGAAAGTTTTCCGCCTTGTAAGTGTCAATCAAGAGGGATCCCTCCCTCCAGTCTGGTGACTCCAGTTTACAGCTGTCTTCTTCTGCCACACGCACAAATACATTCTTGCAGATTAAATGTAACTTATGACACACATATACTCCATGTGGCCTAATTCGACCTGCTTAACATCAGTAAACTATGTTAGCACTGTCACTGTGAACATTTTAGTGTGCTGTCATTAGCATTTACTTCAAAGTATCATGGTTCATTTAGCTACTAGCATTTCTGTAGCCTTACACTCACAGTTTGGTTCATAAAAAAGAGACTGGAGAATTGCATAATACACAACATAAAGAGGCAAAGTTATGGGACATAAATGATTACAAATAAAGGCAATTAAACTAAAAACTAAGATTTCCAATAATAGCCTGAATACATTACTAGAGACCAAGCAGCAGCCTCTGCCTCTGTAAAGTGAAACCAATGCAGATGTGCCTTAAAACTGCAAATTATAAGAAAATTACCCTACTTCTCTCTTGATTTATCACTTCGGTAAACATTTTCCTTGTGAGTTTATGATCTTAATCACTAGTTTCAGAATGTTTTATGTTATCTTAAAACTTTGGCCCTTTCACAGTGTGATTTCAGTTCATGAATGTTAACTGTCACATTTTGGTCATCTAAAAATGTCTTGTTAAATCTAAAAAGTCAGCTAGCTGTTCATTGTTACTAAGCAAAGCTAGCTACCCACCCAGTTATAGCTGCTAACTAAGCTCCAACCTCATGTCCAAATATGTTTGCCAATGGCAAAAATACCAAATTCAAGGCTTCAAAACAGTTGGACACAAATTAAGGGTGGACATCACAGTGGGTATGTCCACTTCATACATACAGTCTACACAAGAGACACAGTACGCAACCCCTGCTTTCATGCTCACAAAGAGAAGGTGTGTCTCTATGAAGCTGGGTTGCCGGTGACCAAAAGTGTTTACTCATTCAGCATCACCCTGAAAATACATGTCCCGGCACAGTTTGATTCCAATGAGCAACCTCAACTGTTTTTGTTTGGCCTTCAGGACATGCCATCTATGCATGAGTGTCAGAGAGAGCTGCCTCCACAAGTCTGAAAATGATACCTCACTTTACCACAATTTTACAGGTCACCAAGGAAACCAAGAATTCCCGTGGAGCTCCTCAGTGAGATCTCAGGTAAGTGTGATATATCACAGTCTCAGTCTCAGACACATACAGTGATGTGTGTATGCACACCTAGAATGCAGGATCGTGGGAGAAACATAACACATTAATCTGCTCATTCAGTAGTTGTTGAACAACTGAACACACTAGACAGTAAATACATGTACATCAATACACACTCCTATAAATCACTATAATTTTAACTGATGGATTTGTGAAGATGTGTCAAAATTCAAAATGTATATTAATTATGTGCAGCACATCTTGCTGCATGTGCGCTCTCACTACATGTTTGTATAGGCCCATCTGTCTCTCCTATCTAGACAACATTCTGATGACATAAAAGTTTGTATTTGTTCAAACAAATTCTCTTTCACCTTGGATTCCTTCAAATCTGATTTGGGTAAAAGCCCTGATTTCACCTTCGGCTGCACTTAAATATCATTGTGCATTGTTGATAAATCAAACTATCAAAAGGAAATGTTTGTGGCTCATCCAAATGTGTTATTCAGCAAATGTGGTATATCAATAGTTTAGGAATGCAAAGTGAAAAAGGAGTTTTGCAATAAAAACAAAATGTCGGCAAAACTTAAGTTTTCCCATGATGGCAGTATTCATACCAAAAAACTGAAACATTTTCTTATGGCTCATTGACTAACTTTTCACCAAATTTCACCCGAGTATAAGAAACCCTGTTAACTAAGAGCCAAACAAAAACATACCCTCCTATTAAATCACAAGGTATCAATCATAAGCAAAAGAAGCATATACCATTTTTTAAATGTATGGATGTGTTATTTCAAGATTGAATACCAAAGAGCAAGCGATGATTCACAGCAGATCTGCAGAGTGAGAGGAGAGAGCAGGAATGAGTCCCAACATGCAGGAAAGGAACGAGAGACAGGAGAGAATTCATGACCAGAATCCAACACCTCACCCTGCCACTCCCTGCTCCTCCCTAAGTCTTACTCTCTTACCCTCTGTTACTCCCCCTAATATCTAGCTTTAAGTCTTTGTACTTTCTCTCCTTTAAACTGACACACCCTTTTGAATATTTTCAGATTATTGTGTTTCAAATTTAATGAATCACATGCTGGTGAGAGTGCATTAAGAATTGTTTACACGACTCCTGTCCTGATTCACTGGAAGCTCTCTCTCTCAGGCACGCACGCACACACAAAATTAATTCAGTATTTTTGGAGGTATTTCTTTACTCTTTAGTTTAATAAAAGCTGAATAAGTGTATGAGTAATCTTTATCATCATATTTCTTCCGTCTAATAAAATTATAATCTATGAATCATTTCCTGGCTGGGCATGACCAGACTCCTGATAAGCTGATCCACCTTTATTTGTCTAATCCTTCCTGCCCCACCCACAAACTGGCACTGGCATGAGCACAACCCCCCCCCCACACACACACACACACACACACACACACACAGTCAGAGTATATTGGCAGGAAGTAAAAAAACACACCCAGTAGGCTGGAATCCAGTTTCTCCGCCTATGTATTTTTTTCCTCTTAAGCATCTTCACTTCACCGCACTCTCCACAGTTACAGACACGTTAAGAATTATCATTACAAAAACCTCAAGTTTACATTTCAAAGCACTGTGGACAGATTAACTCTTTGCAGACTTGATCATTTTGTAAAATAAGCTTTTAATCTCAGTGTAATCTAACTTACTTAACATCGAGAAATTCCCTATTAAAAACCTATTTCATAATCATCTACGTATAGATTTAATAGAAGATATAGAAGATTTTTCTTTACAATTTTATACTGTTTTAGAAACATGAGCTCTTCAGCCCTCATCATCCATAAACCATTGGATGGTGTCACATATTTTTCCAAGGAGTTTTATAGTGAACCACCCTGTTGTTTGAGCTCTAATCATATGGAGAAATGTCAGACAATCTGCTAGAATGTTACTGAGGAGGTAAAGAGAGAAAGAACCTTGTCCCTTCTGATCACATTTTATTTTTCCTTATGAAATCCACTTGTGGTCAAAAAATATAGACCATATAGTGGAATTGGAAACTAGAACTAAAGAATAAAGCTGTGGGTGAAATTCACAATCTTAAAGCATACTATTGATACTTGGTTTAGACTAATTTTACAGTGCTGTCCCCTTGATTATGGTTTTGGGCCATAAACAAATTAGAGTTGGTGAGATGTGGTGTGCTGAGCCGCTGCCCATCGGGAGTGAAAGTGAGAAGCAATTTAGTGTGTGCTGCCATCTACTGGCGACATTTGACAACACAGTACATAACCTACCGAGCGACACATTCACATTCACTCAGCCAACTGACAAGATATCTATGATATGGAGTTAGTATTTAATTATTCAGAAGGTTAGTAATGATGATGTGGTTGCCTTTTATGCAGGAAAGCCTAAGCAGGGACAGGGGTCACAAATTAGCATCACAAATTAGCATCAGCTAGAAATCCCTATACATACATACAATACATTAGCTTCATTTTTCAATGTTTTGTCTTATTGTCCCTGACAAATAAACTAATAAATAAATGATTACATATGAGACAAGAACACATCTTGCAGTGTGGAGAATGCTTTGACAATAAGAAGACAATGATGAAATGAAGTGAGGTAATTATCAAAGAAAATATAATTGAACGACATTAGAGATGAAATAACAAGAAACGTTTAGTGTTTAGCTGATGGCTGTAATTTAATGTAGCAGGTAGTGGTAGTGGTTGGGGAATTTGGACTCATGTCCTTGGCATTTCTAAAATCCTCTTGTTGCTCCCATTTAAATGGTACAGGCCCCTCTCATTTGTCACAAATCATAGGGCCCAGAACTATCTAGCTGTCATAAACGATGACACACATGCACATTAGGATGATGCACAAGCAGAGACTTTTTCTATGCTCCAATCAAGTATGAGAAAAAACACCCCAGTCAAACTGAATATACAGTAACTGTAGGTTTAATACCGAGCTCATAATTAAAAGCAAAATACGAACATTTATACACTTTACAGGTAGAAATGACACACCTGGTTTAAACATGTCCAGGGGAATCATCATTCAAGTTCTTGTGAGAGTGTTTTATTGTCTCAGGTAGTTCAATCCTTTTTTGAGGTAAACATATTTCTGACAGTCGATGTGAGGTTCAGCAGTTTGAGCCCTTCGGGTCACAGGTTGCTCTCTTCTGGCAGTTTGGTGAGAATATCAACTCCGTCAGATGTGATGACCACAGTGTGTTCAAACTGAGCCGTCCTGCACAAATGTCAAATAAGAAAACACAATACATGTGAGGACTTAATATATATTAATATAATATTATTATATTAATATAATATTAATATTTATACTTGTTTGCTTTTACTTAAATAGTGCTGCAGAAATAAGTTAGCATTTCCTCATCTTGAAGTGGGCTTTTTCAGTGGGTTTTTGTTAGAGACCTGAAATTATGTCTGTGGTTATCTAAGACTTAAAAAAATTTAGGAATTGTGATGTTTTTACATGCATTAAAAAAGGCAGCTAATAGGCCTTACAGTACATCTAAAACTACATTAGTTACATCTACATTGTATCTCATTTGGTGGAAATCCACAAACAAATAGGTGTACAATTTTTACAAACAAAGTAACATTTTTATGTAAGTCAATGTTACTATTTTATGGCGTTTACATGCTCTAATGAAGCCACATTTGAAACCATTAACTTAGGAAAAAAGTGTGTTGCTCACAATCACACAGCCAAAACATTTCTGTTTGTCCATCACATACCTTTTATCATCTGCAGACACTGCGGTCCACTTATCCTTCAGGATTCTAAACTCTGCAGACCCCTCCATCAGTATGGGCTCTACAATTTAAAGGACACTATCAGCCCCACTCTTATACACAGAGGTATATTAATGTGCACACACACAAAAAAATAAAGAAGCTAACTTGCCTATTGTGAAAGACATCCCTTCATCCATAGTCATGTCATTGTCATTTGCTGAAAAATAAATACAAAAATAAATAGAAATAGATTATTCTATTCAATACAAAAAGACATTTTGGCAACATGGGCTTGGTTTTTATATTACTTTTTATTTTCCCCAATTCAGTTCGCCACATAAACTAACTAGTCTTGTCTTGTGAAAATGGTCAGTGTGTATTATATACAATCCCACAGAAGGTATTGGCAAATGCATAGTTACATAAACACAAACACACATGTTATACACACAAGAGCAGATGTTACTGTTAAAGGTTCTGCTTACCATGGTGCCAGATCTCAGGATGGCAATGAAAGTGGGAACCTATTCCATGTCCAATGAAATAAGGACACACTTGGAAGCCACTATTGTTGGCAATTTCACTGCCAGAAGAAAATATAAAGAAAAATATTGGTTAACATTATAGCCCTTAGAGACCAAGCATAAACCAATTGTTTGGGTTATCTTGAGGTCAGAGGTCAAGGGACCCCTTTGAAAATGGCCATGCCAGTTTTTCCCTTGCCAAAACTTCAATCATAACTTCGCACAACATGGTTGGTATCAACTCAGCTAATTTCATATCATACTAATATTTCATGCTGCCTTTAAAACAGTGATGTCAGGCTGAGATTACTGGTGGTCCCCCAGATCTCTGAGGACTTAAAATGTGATTATATGGTATTGCACACAAGTGTACACATCATGTATGTGTGTTTCTGTTTGTGTACCTGATAGTGTTTCCTATAACACAGAGCTGTGCACCCGGCTTGCAGGCAGAGATGGCCTCATCTCGACAGCGCCTGGCAGTATCTACCAGTCGCTGCCCGACCTCATCCACCTGGCCAATCAAGAAGGTTTCAGAGGTGTCACCATGGTAACCATCCAAATACACCTGTAATGAATAGGGAGAAGTCAGTGATGAGCAGTGTAGATCTGACTGGTAACAGTAGCAGTAACAGCTTTGAGCCTTTTTGTGTGTGTGTGTGTGTGTGTGTGTGTGTGTGTGTGTGTGTGTGAGTGTCTGTTGAGGTATCAACTCACAGTGACATCAACGTTGATGATATCTCCGTCTTGAAGTGGCCGACTGCAGGACACAAAAATAGAAAAATGTATGGTAAGTCCCTGTCATTTTTCCAATAATGTACAACTTTTACATTTTACTAACCTTGTCAACTACTACAATGACACACTCTCCTCCTGTCTTGACCAACAAAAAAAGTTTGGAAACATTATTTCAGTCAATTCTTTCTTCTCTTTATTAATACCAATTAGTATTTTATATCGTTGGAAAACCTGATCAGTCACATTTACAATGAGGTACAACTTGTAAGGATCCTGCATTCGTGGAATGAGCAACACAGCTTAACGTTAGGGTCCAAAAAATGTGCCAAAATGCACACGCTCCTGTTTGTATTCACTCTTAAAATAAGTGACCGAAATAAGGTTTCCAAACTTTTTTTGAGGAGTGTATATGGCTCGTGAGTTATTTTAAATATAACGATATTTGGCCCACTAGTTGAATTACAACACAATTCATATAATGTACAGCACACCATGCTTAACACTCATAAATTATGATAGTGCCTTAAATTAAAGGGAGCAGAACAAAACTTTTTTTCTTCTTTTTTTGACACCCCTCATCTAAATGTTATGAGAGATTGCCTGTTTACCTGTCAGGTATGCCATGGCAGACCAAGTTGTTCACAGACGTACAGACTGACTTGGGGAAGCCCCCGTATCTGAGAGGGGAAGGGTAGGCATCATGCCTGATTGTCTCCTGGTGCACAATGAAGTCTATTTCATCTGTTGTCATACCCACCTGGAAGAAACAGGTGAAGATTGTTTTGTTGTTTCTGATGACACAGAAACACAAACATTACTTGCAGTCATTAGGTGCTTACCCTCAGACAGCGTCCAGCTAACAGCAGTACCCGTCTGGCTAACTGGCATGCTCTGGTAAGACCTTCGATCTGCTCTTTGTCTTTGATCTCTATGTAGTCTGGCCATTCTGGGACCTTTTTAGTTCCTACATAGTCAGGCCGCACAATGTGCTACAGTCAGAGAGGAAGGACAGCATATAAAGGGTGTGTCATATTGTTGTAATTACAGAGTAATTATTTAGAGATAGAGATCAAACACTAATATAAAATCATGTTTAGTTGAAGCTGATTTGCCTGAGCAAGACTAAAAACACACAAGGTACTGTACCTTTGGTACTGCATAGGCAGGCCTAACAGTTTCTGGGCGAACTACATTGTGAGTAGTTTTCCACTTCCTCCAGAAGAAGCGGCGATTTTGCTGACAAAGTAGGGCTGTAGGGGGGCCGCAGCTTCTTAAACAACAAACTCCCCCAAGGAAGCCACGAAGTCCTGAAGAAAAGAGAAACAAACAAAAATGTGACCTATATGGGATGTCATAGAGGTTTAAGACTCTTTGTAATGCCATCGTTCCCAGTTTGAGTCATGCAGTCCCCCTTTCACTATCCAATAGTAGCAAACAATGGGATATGGGAACAAAATAAAGAATAATGTATGTCACTACAAGGTGAAGGCTACAAGCATTACATTGTGATGTATGTTTTCATTACCAATACTGTTTTCTACGGTGACTCTGAAGGTCAACTGCAAAATATTTTGAAAAACATCCAAATATTTTATGAAACACAAGAACATTTAACTAAATGCAAAAATATTCAATGAATCGCAAAACCATTTCAATAAATGCAAAAACATTATAATAAAGGCAAAAATATTTCAATAAACGCAAAAATATTTCACAAAACAACACAGCAACAGTGATATGTCATTTCCTGTTTATAGAGGCTACAGCAGAGATAGTCTTCTTGCTTGGACTTGCGCAAAATGTGTTTTGAAGGATCTTATCACAAGCCGAAGAGATTTTTACATTTTGTTTTATGCGTCTTAAATCTATAGTCTAATGAAATCTTTTTACCTCTGGAAATTGCATTTATGCTTCAAAAATCATAAAAAGTGGTCTGGATTTGTGAAGATTACCTTCCTGAATAAGACACTGAAGTATCATAAACCCTTGTTTGTCACATTTTTGAAATAATCCAAACACCAGTGGGAAATACCACCAGCCTACAAAATGACATCACCCCCATCACCAGGACCAAGCACCGCACGGTTGGCGACAGAGCCTCTCCACCACTGCCCCAACCCTCCGGACCTCCCTCCCTACTCACATCCGCAATTCAGACTCACTCCACGCCTTCAAAAATCAACTCAAAACCTTTTCAAGATAGCTTACAAGACCTGAACTCATAATTGCTCATCTCATCTGTTTTGTTTTTTTCTGCATTTTGTGTTTGTGTGTGTCTCAACTATGTTGTGTTAAGCAACTTTGAGTACCTTTTAAAGGCACTTTAAAAATCCAATTTATTATTATTATTATTATTATTATTATTATGGCATAAGGACTACAGCAGGGGAAACAGCTAGTCTGCTTTTAACTAAAAATAGGCCTTACTGCACATCTTAAGGTGTATGACCTTAGTCAGTAATGCAAACCTGGGGCTAGTGTTATTTTATTACAGCAGAGGAGTGCTGATTGGTATCTAGGAACTTAGAGGCAAACTTATTAATAAACGGTTCACAAGAGTGAAGTTAAAATCATATGAACATAGACTCAATGGCAGTTTATGAGTAACACCTGTAAAATAAAATGTAACTACAATTCAACTCAACAACTGTTCTGCCATAGTCTATGCTGGATTTTATGAGGTCTATGATCTTTCAGCACTGGGGCCATAGTGAGTGTTGTATTGGACTGCATTACATTCAGAAATTATTCTAATATTTTGCCACTGTGGGATATAAAATCAGTCCATAAATAGACCCGAGGGTACACGTGTTAGCTTTACGTTGCAGCAAGCTAACAACAGTTAGCAAAAACACCGCGTCTTTCTAACAAACCAACAGAGGTGTCAGGTTTAAATGTATTTGTTGAATAAGTTGTTTGTGGTCCGAAATGCCGTTAAGGCTCGCTGTCTCCTAAGTGTGGACAGTGTTTCTGTACCTGCTCTTGTTGTGAGTCCTACAGCACAGGGCGCCGCCATGGAGACGTATGACAGACAGGTCACGTGGTGCGGTAGTCACGTGATGCATGACTCCCACAGACTAATACTACAAACGTTTTCATTCATAATCTGATTAAAATCATCGAAATACAGGCTCCTGCACGCTCCAAGCCACATGCATTACTTAAAAAAAGGGATGCCTTTTGTGTTGTTCTCTTTTGTCCTTGTTTTTTTTTTTTTTTTTTTTTTATTACGCCACCCTGTTAAAATAATCGGCTAACTCACTTTTTCAAGTTTTGCAGGAAACACAAAAAACTTCACCAAAAGTGTAACATATGACACTTATTTATAATTTCACTCAAAAAGGATGTAACAAAGGATGGCTTTTGGCATAGTAATAACACTGTGTGTAAATTATGTAACTTAAGTGAAATAAATGACTTCTGCAATTTTTTTAACATGCCTTTGTGACTTAAGCAAGATATGGTAACACTTTATTTTGAAGGTGTCTACATAAGAGTCACACAAGCCTGTCAGAAACATGACATGACAAGTATCATGAGCATTAATGTTACTTCAAAGTGTCATTAATGTTCATGACACATCCCATGTCATGTTTATGACACGCTCATGTCACTCTTATGTAAATCAATTATGTAGACCTAAATCAAATCAAATCAATTTAATTTATCTAGCCCAAAATCACAAATCACAGATTTCCCTCAATGGGCTTCACAGACTGTACATGGTACGACACCCTCTGAACCTCACATTGGCCAGGGAAAAACTCCTCAAAAAACCCTTTTAGCAGGGGAAAAAGAAAAAGAGGGGGGGGGGGGGGGGGGGGGTAGAGAGAGACGGTTGAAAGGGAGAGAGACAGAGAGGAGCAGGAGTTCTGGGAGGGGCACAGCAGCAGGTGATGAAGCGCCACCATTGGCCAGTAGTGATGGTGAGTGTAGAGTGGACCAGGAGAGGAGCATTCCCATCTGGGGCCGAACCAGATCCACGGCAGTGAGACCAGCAGGAGTGATGCCAAGCAGGACCACAGCTCGACACTCTGTGAAAGAGAGAGCAAAGAAAAGTGCAAGTACTCTGGGAAAATAAAAGCTTATGACATGTTATTATTGGGACATCAGAGAGAGAGAAGAAAAGAGGGGCCCGATGTATCGTGTCCCCCCGCACATTGGGCCTATAGCGGCATAACTAGGGGCTGGTCCAAGGCAGGCCTCAGACAGCCTTAACTATAGGCTTTGTCAAGGAGGAAAGTTTTAAGTTTACTCTTGAATAAAGACAGGGTGTCTGCCTCCCGTACTGAGACTGGGAGATGATTCCACAAGAGAGGAGCTTGATAACTGAAGGCTCTTGCTCCCAATCTAGTTTTAAGGACTTTAGGAACCACAAGTAACGTAGAATTTTGGGAACGTAGTGCTCTTGAAGGGTAATATGGCACTATGAGGTCTATAAGATATGATGGTACCTGACCATTTAGAGCTTTGTAAGTAAGAAGAAGGATTTTAAACTCAATTCCGGATTTTGCAGGGAGCCAGTGCAGCGAAGCTAAAACAGGAGAAATATGATCGCTTTTCTTGGTTCTTGTCAGTACACAAGCCACAGCATTTTGGACTAACTGAAGAGTTTTTAGGGATTTATTGGAGCAGCCTGACAGTAAGGAATTACAGTAATCTAACCTTGAAGTAACATAAGCATGTACTAATTTTTCTGCATCCTTTTAAGACAGGATGTGTCTAATCTAATTTTTGTAACATTACATAGGTAAAAAAAAATGCAGTCCTTGAAGCTTGTTTTATATGGGAGTTAAATGACAGATCCTGATCAAAGATAACTCCAAGATTTCTTATAGTGGTATTGGAGGTCAGGTTTAACATTAGGAAGTTGTGGACCATCCAGGTTTTTATGTCTTTAAGGCATGCATTAAGTTAGGCTAGCTGATCAGTTTCACCTGGCTTGATATATATATATAACTGAGTGTCATCAGCATAACAATGAAAGTTAATGGAATGTTTTCTAATTATATAATATATAAAGGATGAATAAAATTGGTCCAAGCACAGAACCCTGTGGAACACCGTGGTTAACATCAGTGCGCATGGAGGATTCATTGTTCACATGAACAAACTGGAAACGGTCTAATAAGTACGATTTAAACCAGCCCAGTGCCGTTCCTCTAATGCCAATTTCATGTTCCAGTCTCTGTAATAGGATACGATGGTCAATTGTATCAAATGCAGCACTCAGATCTAGCAAGACAAGGACAGAGATAAGTCCTTTGCCCGAAGGTCATTTGTAATTTTTACCAATGCTGTTTCTGTGCTATGATGAGTTCTAAATCCTGACTGGAAGTTGGAACTATTGTGTTGTAGAAAATCACAAAGCTGATTTGCAACTGCTCTCTCCAGGACCTTAGAGATGAAGGGGAGGTTAGATATTGGTCTATAGTTTGCTAAAACGGTAGGATCTAAATTTACCTTTTTGAGAAGAGGTTTAATTACAGCTACTTTAAAGGATTGTGGCACATATCCTGTTAATAATGACAGGTTGATTGCATCTAAGAAATGAGTACCAGTTAAAGGTAGAACCTCTTTAAGCAGCCTTGTTGGTATGGGGTCTAGGAGACAGGTTGACGGTTTAGATGAAGAAATCATTGAGGTTATTTTTTGGAAAGTGATGGGAGCGAAGCGATCTAAATATTTATCAGGGTTTGTACCCGTTTCTAAGGCTCCAGGGTTTAAGATGACTCAGTACTAGTTAATGGCAGGAGGTATTGAATTTTATTTCTAATAGTTATAATTTTCTTGTTGAAAAAAGCTCATAAAATCATTACTAGTGAGGGCTATAGGAATACATGGTTCAATAGAGCTGTGACTCTCTGTCAGCCTGGCTACAGTGCTGAAGAGAAATCTTGGGTTGTTCTTATTTTTCTCAATTAATGACGAATAATAAGCTGATCTGGCTTTAGGGAGGTTTTTCTTATATGCTTTAAGACTGTCCTGCCAGGTTAAAAGAAATTCAACCACCTTAGTTGAACGCTATTTCCTTTTTAGTGGGGCAATAAAATCTAGCGTCGTTCGCAGTGAATCTGCAGTACTGTCGACAAAATTATCAATTAGGGAGGGACTGAAGTTAACATAGTCCTCTATTATGTTGGAGCACGACAAAGAGTTAAAGACAGGTGGAATTACTTCCTTGAACTTAGCACTATCAGATAGACATCTAGTGTTGTAGGATCTATTTTTCATGCCATGCCTTCTTTCGTCAATGGGAAACTGTTTAGTTTGTTTGACCACAGCAGAAATTATACATTTTATTTAAATATATGTATAACTGTAAAAATAAATAAATAAATAAATAAATAATTTAGGGAGTAGTATAGTGAATGTTTTTGTACTGTGGGAGGAAACTGGAGCACCCGGAGTAAACCCACTAGAAATGAAGAGAACATGTACAAACTCCAGACATCCTCCTGACTGACTCATGTGGGCGTTTGCAGCTTTTCATAGAGGTAAAGGACCCCATGATGGTGTATGTCAGCTGGATTGCCTCTTTTTATGACTGATATGTGTGTATCATCAGCCCTGATGGTAAAGCCATCAGAATACAAATATGACCAGATGTGTCCGCTGGATGCGTAGGAGCCTGTGTGACAGATGACAGAGGACAGGGAGTATCTCTGCGTTTGGTGTTCTCCTATTGGAATGTCTATGTAGTTATCTGGAATCACACTGTCTCGGATTATCAATCCGTTATCTGTCACTCGATTCAAATAAAGAGTTAAAATGGCAGGGACATTCCAAACAGTTTCCCTCTTTGCTGTGGATCCACATGTCTTACACTGTTCTTTTTTGCTGTGATTGATACCATGTTGGAGAAGAGACAAAACCGAGCTCTTTTGTCTTAGCGGTGATAAAAAGTAGACACTGCCATGGAACAAGGATCCATCTGAGGTGTTTTGGCATTCTTCACATCTGCTTTTTTCCTCTACCTGAATAGTTGTTTCCACCCCACACTGCTTTAACCAGGAGAATAAAGGTTCTACTAAATCAAGTACATCATTGTGCTCTGACATAAGCAACTGAGGTACTTTGTTACTTAATTCTTTCAAAACCCTATGGATTTGGTTTTTAGTGAAAGTCCTCCCTGGGTTGTGGAGGGCTGCTAAAAACAGTCTTGCAAATCTTGGTGTTGTTGATAATTGCATCAAAGTACTTGGCTGTTGGTGTATTAACTCGGTCTGCACAGCTTTAAGGTTCAGTGTAGCTTGTAGTGTTGCATTCATCCAACAGTTATTAAAATCATTTGAAAATCTACAAATGTTCCTACAGGGATCTGGTCTCTGTGAGTTTTTGGTTTTAAAGAGCCTCTTACCACACACTGGTGAGCTGCCACCTGCGCTATCCTCTGATGATGAGGTGCTGGAATCAGACGAATCAGACAGGTCTGAGTTAACAGGTGTGGTTTCTTCATCTTCTCCACTCTCTCCTTGTTCGAAGAATTTATCTTCAAGTCCCCTTACAGTTTTTGTAACTAAAGTACCCACAAGGAAACCTAGAGTTAGGAAAGGCATTATGTCTGTTAAAAGGGTAAACAAAAAAAATCAACTGATGTTCCTTATCAATTACTGTCCAAGGTTAGATTTGGTTTGGTAAGAAAAATGTATCTTGAACTGTAAATGTGTGTAGCATGTGTGACGTCATGTGTGATGTCGTGTGTGTGTGTGTGTGTGTGTGTGATGTCATGTGTGATCAAAGGCACAGAATGAACTGTAAAAACAAAGTTCTGGAATGGAATGGATTTTTTTAAAATAAAAGAAGAAGAAAAAATTAAACAAAAAGAACAATAATTGGAGATATTCAAATGTCTACTTCTCCAGCATGATTTCACCTAGAGACTCCATTTAAACTTTAAACAGTAGATACAAGTCTTGTGTATTGGTGTATTAATCCACATTTTGATAGGTCATATAGTTTTTTAACAATCCCTATTCAATGACCATGATCATTTTTGGAGAAATTCTGAGATTATAATGGGTGTGTATTGCATGGAATGTTCGTGTGAGAGTGTGATGTCATCGCTCAGAGTGTAGAGGGAGAGAAAAAACTGTCAAAAAATACATTTGAAAACTGCGATCCAGGCTGCAAATTTCACTCTACAGAGATAATTTATACATAGAAACGTAGGAAAATTTGTCTTCTCACTCACAATCCTCTGGTAAAGCTGTCAGAGTTATAGTTTGGGTGTAGAACGCACAGATGCGCCACCAAAACCACCAACAGCCTCATTGGTTCCCATCTTAAAAACGCAGGAAGATTTCAGAAAAAGGGACATTTTACAGTTTTTGTAGATCGCTCTAACAAAGCTATTTTTTCATTTTTCTTTAAAAAAAAACATATGTAGACGTTCAGGAAGAACTCAGGACGCTCAAAGTGAAGTCGGATCAATAATAGGTATTATGGTTTTGCCAAAAATGCTTTCTGTTCGAGGCCAGAAATTTCAGTCTGTCCACCTCTGCTGTCACTATGCCGGAACAGGTGCCAGTTAATTCTGTTGATTGCTTTGATCTGACTGCCTTTGATCTTTGATGTGATTACAGTTACAGATACACACACACACACACACACACATGCGCGTAAGCACGCACACTCCTCACACATGCATACACATGCTTCAAACACACACGTGCACACACACACACACACACACACAGGTAACTTTATGTGATTTTAATTACACACACACACACACACACACACAGGTAGCTTTATGCGATTTTCGCTACACACACACACACACACACACACAAACACACACACACACACACACACACACACACACACACACACATTTTGAGGTTAAAGGGCATAGTTTGAAATCTCTGAAGAAAATCATCATAGTGTACACACACCGGCAGTAGCCCCTGTGGCCCTTTCAGAATTTCCCCAGGGGAAATTTTCTAGTTTTAAATGTTATAGTGTTTGAATATATGGGCTGTTTCTTTTTATTTAAATGTAATGTTCTAAAGTAGCTTCTTCAAAATACTAACTTTGTGGATGTAAAATTTGGCTAAAATAATGACATTTTGAACCACTACAGCAACGTGTCACATGTTTCTGATTAAATGTTAAATAGCATAAAACAAAACAAATAAATTAAGTACATCATGTCCTGTAACATACTATATTTACCACTATTTTTTTTAATTTAGACTCACACTCATTTTACATGATGTTTAAAAAAATTAATGAATAAATGGACTAAAAAATATTGTGATTTAATGTTGACATTGTGTATTATACTATGTAATTGAAGATAAATGAAGAGAGTGAAAAACAGCGCTGACAACACAATAATTGTTATAGCTGCTCAATATGATTAATTCTGTTGAATGTTGCAACTTATTTTGCTGTAATTGCAAAAATGTTAATGACTGTGCATCAATAAAACATCACAGTATTGTTTCTGATAGCATGATTTCAGAAAGCATAACATGTTAATCATACTGTTACCTAAATTTAAAGTTTGAAGGAAAACATGGTACAGTTTTCAGTCTTTTAAGCCTCGTGGAAGTGAACACCGCTTTGAAAGCAAACACCTTGAACACCTCTATGCGACATTATCCAGCAGATACTGCGGATGCCTTACCGCCATTGTTTACAAAGTTACAAAGTTACATAACACATGACATGGCCAGTGCTGTAGTGCAATATAGGTCACCGCCTTATCAGTGACAACAAACACTGTTGACATCTCATACCTTCCAAGGTCAATGATAGCAGCTGTTTATTTTTGTGTTGAGAAATGTTTTCATATTTACTTACTCATACAAATTGAAGGATATGAGGTGAAAAGAATAGGCAATATACTTTTTTTTTTTACAGCAGTAGTAGCAGTAATACTGCATAGTGGTAGGTCATCACATGTTGTACTAGTAGTAATAATAGCAGAAGCAACAGTAGTAGTAATAGTGGTAGCATTAAGCATAGTAATATTAGTGGTAGTATAGAATAGAAAGCCTTTTTTGTCATGGTATACCAGTATACAATGGAATTTAGGAGCAATGCTTCTACTAAAGGAAATAAACACAATAAAAAGGTTATAATTTAAAATATAAAATATGTAAAGTGCACAGTAGGTTTAGAGTGGGTGCAAGTATATAGTGCAAGTTATATGCATTGCTATATTCAAGATTATAGCAGGATATTAAAGCCTACTGGAGAAAATGTGCAAAAATTGGAGTGATATAGATGTATGCATAAATAGTAAAATAATGAATATCGGCACAACAAATAGCACCATGAGTTAATGTAGAAAAACAGTAAATAAGTAAAATAGCGAGTAAGAGCATGAGTGATAGAGTTTCAGTGTGGGAGTGTGTCTGAAATGTATGATGTGTTTGTTTGTGCTGATGGCCCTTGGGAAGAAACTGTTATTGAGTCTTTTGAGTTCTTGCTCTGAAGGATCTGTGTTAAACAGGTAGTGTCCCACACTAATTATGTTTACTTATTATGTTTACTGTGGGTTGTTCCTTTTTACTCAAGAAATGATCTTCTTCCATCACTGGATGTAACAGCAGCAGTTGGAGTTACATTAGCAATAGTATGCTACCAGTTGTAGAAATAATAAACAGCAATAGTATCAGAATCAGATTCAGAAACACTTTATTGATCCACTGAGGAAAATCTGGTATGTTCCAGTTACTCCAACCAAGAATAGAAGCATATTTATATATAAAGTAGAAAAACAGTCAAATGGACAGAATTAAGAAAAATATACAAATTACAAAATATATAAACTGGGGGAAAAAAAGAAAAACATACAGACTTGAGAAAATATACAGACTTCAAATCATACAGACTTAATAAAATATACAGACTACTAATGTTCAAGTAAGCAGCTGACAGGTGAAAATCAATTATAATAAATTAAGCTGTGATGTGTAGTAGTATTAGTAGTAGATAAGGGGTGAAAAGTCAGTTGCAACTGTCGCATATTTCATGTTACAAGTAGTATATTTTATGTTAATTGTAATATAAGTGTTTTGCTTTACTAAATAAGCTACAGTCTGGCCTTTTGTTCAGAACAGAACTGTAGCAACAGACGACATTTAAATTAAATTATCTTACACACAGACAGAAAAACCAGAGAGAACTGAGGGCATCATTGGACTCGGGACCACCTTTTTTTCAGCCGTCTTGAAATTGACAAAGTTCTCTTCCGCTGTATCTAGGCAGTGTATTCTGATGTTTGATAATAAAGAAAACTAAAAGGAACTTCGACTTGCTCTTTAATCCACTTTTCTCACTCAGAGAGGTAGTAAATTTACACTACACAACTTCCACACAAAAGTTTGTTTTCACACCAATGCAAAATAAACATCCCTTGCATCAGCTTCACTGTGTGTGTGTGTGTGTGTGTGAGAGAGAGAGAGAGAGAAAGAAAGAGAGAGAGCATACACGTTTACATGCATTGTCCAGGATAGCATCACAATAAAACGATTATTATTGTTACAGAATGTGTATGAAATATGGATCACAGTTGTTATTGGCTGGCTGATACACATCGGTCCATGTTCCTGAGAGGCTGCGCTGCTCGGACTACATTTATATACAGTCTATGACTACAACACGTCCGAGGGCGTACGCTGCGCCTCGATCACTGTACGTGACGTCAAACCAGCATGGCGGCCAAGGTGACTTCGGCATCGCTCTCTTAGCGATTTTCAAACCTCTACTTTAACGTGTCTGCATGTCCTCTGTTCGTTTTCTTGTGTGGGAATGGTCGACGCTAGACTCAGCGGCCGTGCCCGGGTCTGGTGTCTGTGATGCGGTGTACTGTGAGGCTGTAGCATCCTCAGGCTAGCTGCTGCCGGCGGTGGCTGGCCTTGATCAGACATTCACAACCTCCAAGTTAGCAAGATAATGCTAAGCAGCTATCGGTTTACTACGCTGCCGAGATAAACCTACAAACGCTAGCAGGGGTCGCATCTTTTCCCGGCTGTCAGTTTGCTCTCATCCTCTCGCATTTTGCCGATTTAAAGCTTAACATGTCATTGCAACGGTTCGTGTCCTCTTCATACGAGTAGTTTGTGCTTGCTAGCCGGCTACCCCCAGTTGTAACACTAGTTTGAGCTTGTGTAGAGGATTATTTAGCTAGCTGCCCAAACTTGCTAAACTTGAGTATATGCCAACGTGTAGTCGCTTGACTTTGATGGTATGGGACATGCCAGTCAGTCGCAGTGGGTTGTGTTTCTCCTTCAGAGCACTTTCAAGGAGAGATTAACCTAAAGCAGCTTGCTTGCTTTGCTTCATGTTATGTCCAGTACACCGCCTGTAACAGCAGCTTTATTTTGGAGATGTAAAAAAGCCTACTGTCGATCAGTATCTCAATGTTTTTTTAATGTGTATGGTTTTAGGTGCAATCTACCAAACGCGGGGATCCAACCGAGCTGAAATCAATCTTCCAGAAGGTAGGTGTGTCAGCTTTCACCCTAACAAAGTCATAAATATTTCTTTGTGGATATTGGATAAGGCATAGTTATAATAATATATGTGTCCGTCATGTACATCTCCATTAGGTGTATTTATAAAACAGCTGTTTGCGTGTGAAACAGCTGTTTGTGTAGAAAACCCAGGATTGTTTTCACTTGGGGAATGAGCTTGTAGGTTTGTCATGGGATTTGAATTACAGCATTAGCCACACAGTTAAATGTCCAGCACTGACTCCTGTTGTTTCATCAATGCAGAAATGAACTGTAACTGAACAGCTGGTCACTGGTCGTATTCAGCTGGTAGTGTGTTTCTGACAGAAGTTGAATATTTAACATAATTTTGGTTTATAGATGTTGAGTCAGTAGAAGATTTTGTGAGTGGAAGTGTCATTATGGTTCAGTACTACAAGAAAAGTGCTGCTTTTTCTCTGTCTGCTTTGATCACCATGACATGTAAAGAGAATGTGTTTTTTAAGGTCAAGGACAGTGTCTCGGAAAGCATGGACAGCACCGTTTGAAGTGTATCATACTTATGATCTGTGGGCCCGGGGGTTTAAGTCCCTGTTAAGACATGACTGTCACTTTTTTCACTGCCTCCAGTATCACAAGCAAGGACCTGAATGTCCTTGTAGTTAACGGACCAGAAAGCACAGTGTCACACTGTTCTTGTACTCATGTTATGTACATATACACATTTTGAATCAGAGCATGTCAGAGGATACATAGGCAAACTGGTTTGTACATGACCATGACTGAGTGCATTAGTTAACCATCACCTCGTTACTATGTGTTCTCCGTGGTGAGTGTTTGACCCACTGTTTGATAATCATGCAGCCCAGTAGTTGTCTGGACCCTGATAGACACAGGTCAAATAACTAGAGGCACAAGCTAAAAACATCAGTGTTCCTGCTTTTGCATGCACAAGTGTGGGCCAGGGAACGTCTGACATGTCACGCCACAGCTGACAGTGACCTTGGTTATTCAGGTGCAGCATTAGTCAAGTTTAGTAAAAAGAATAATGACAGAATTTAAGTTTTTGCAAGCCTCCAACCCTAAAATAATGCTATTTGAACACT
This sequence comes from Centropristis striata, assembly GCF_030273125.1. Taxonomy (NCBI): domain Eukaryota; kingdom Metazoa; phylum Chordata; class Actinopteri; order Perciformes; family Serranidae; genus Centropristis; species Centropristis striata. The sequence goes on along the minus strand of NC_081527.1, from coordinate 13,198,864 downwards.
TTTGTAAAAAAAATTTTGCATCTGTAACAAAGTCAGCAACAACAATGAATCGACAGCAGACAGTCCAGTACTGCTGCTGACCTGTGGTTCTCTCAAATGTTTCACACTCATGACTGGCCTGAATGGTATTAGTTACAGTACAGTGGGGGTTTACCAAGCTGTTACAGCTAATGTTAAGTCATGCTGTTGAGATGGATCAACTCTAGGTTATATAAAAGTCACACACAATTTATAGAGATAAGTGGAGATGTATCAGCACAGGTCTGTAGATAGTCTGTAGATTATAAAACCAGATTGGTTTCGTTTGTTATTTATTTGTGTACAAAAAACAGTTGTTGTAGTAGGGCTTGGTCATATGTCAGTAGGTTATTATCGACACACTATAAAAATGTATTTCCTCTTTTTCTAAATTGTCTATCGGCATGTAGAAAATTAAAAAAAGCTTCTCCATATGTTAATTTCATATAGACTATTTATTAATTGAATTACCAGAAAACATGATAAATCATGATATATATATATTTGTCCTAAAATAAAATATATTTACTGTTAGAAATGTTATTGAGGACAAAGGGAAAAGAGGTTGGTTCCTATGAATAGTTGGGTATCAATGCTGAAGTGATTTTTTTGTTTCTCCCCTCAGTATGCCAGTGTAGCGGACAATGATGGAGAAAGGTTCATGACCCCAGGAGACTTTGTCCAGAAGTATCTAGGACTACACACGCAGATCCACCACAACCCCAAAACTGTTCAGCTCATCGCTGCTGTTGCAGACACTACAAAGGATGGGTGTGTACTAACAGAGACACACACATGCATAACTTACACACAGCTTATCATTACTAATTGGCAGTTTATTGAGCCATGTCTGATTAGTAGTTGCTATTATTGCCACTTACAGATAAGATATGACTTCTATTTCCAGGACTGTTTGAGCACACACACTCTTCTGATCAGGTGAATTGATGTTTGGATCTGTTCAGAAAACCTGGGTGACAGAAAAAAAGATTGTTTATCTGTCAGCTGTTGTTTATTTACTTTCTGAGGTTTCAGTTGATAATAAACACTTTGCAGTTGAAGTTTGCATATGCAAATCATTTCGTAACAAAGTAAACTCCAAGGAACAGAGGAAATGTTTGTTTTTGTCTGTGTTATTTCTGTGAACTAGTCCTTTTTAAACAATGATGTGTTATTTTAACCATATATTTTTCTCTCCCACAACACGTACATCTTCAATTGCAGGCTGATCTCTTTCCCGGAGTTTCTTGCATTTGAATCAGTGTTGTGTGCCCCCGACACTCTCTTCATCGTAGCCTTCCAGCTGTTTGACAAGAATGGATCTGGAAACATTTCTTTCGGTATGACTTCATGTATTTTCTTTATTCTGGGTTTTAATTTAGTTGACATGATTTCAATGAGTATTTTAAGAGGAAATTCTCAAGTTTATTGCAGTCGTGCTGAATGACACTATGTGCTGCGTCATCGGAGCATTCTACACCTTTTCCTGCAGTGCACTTTACAGAAAGATTTCTTAACATGACATACTTAACCAGATTACTCTTCTGGCTAAGTCATTACACATGAATGGACTTGCATAACCGCTCATATGCATTTGTTCCTTCACTTACTTTCTTATGTCACACGCACTAATCTTTAAGTTATGGCATTGGAATGACTTAACTATTGTTTATGTCATTCGTCAGCAAGATTGATTATTGATTTCAATGTGTACTTGTGGTGCAGAGAATGTGCGGGACATCTTCAGCCAGACCACAGTGCACCACCACATCCCCTTCAACTGGGACTGTGAGTTCATCCGCCTGCACTTTGGACACGACCGCAAGAAACGCCTCAGCTACCTCGAGTTTACCCAGTTCCTGCAGGTGTGCCCATTACACACACACACACACACACACACACACACACATATTTTTCATCTCTTTCTCAAGTTTTACTTCGTGCTATATTTACACTCAGCCTTGTGGTGTCATGTTGTTCAGGAGCTGCAGTTGGAGCATGCACGCCAGGCATTCGCCCAGAAGGACAAAGGGAAGAATGGCGTCATCTCCGCCATGGACTTCAGTGACATTATGGCCACCATCAGACACCACGTGCTCACACCCTTTGTGGAGGAGAACCTTGTCTCTGTGAGTGTTTGTGTGCACATGGAGAGCTTGCTGACAGAAATATTTCTCTGTAGCCACAGAGAATATTCAGTTCTGATTATCTGAAGGATGAGTGCTATTTTCAGATAATCACAGCTCTGATTGTTCTCATTTTCATAGCTGGAAGCTCACTCATTTAATTTTTTTAGTAGGCTAGGAACTGTTAATATTCCAAGACGAACAAGGACAAAGTTTGCGATTTCTCTCAGACTGTGAAAACAATACTTATGCTGTGATCACTGCCTATTAGCAATATAATCCACTCTGACCTGCGAGGTTATGAAAATGCACACACTCAGCAGAGGTAAATTCTCATCCGCTTCACAACTGTGGTAATTAGCCTCAAAGGATAATGCTGGTCCTTTGCAGCTTGTGGAGAATTTCTAATTTTGTAAATCCTTTAAGCTTTGCTCAGGCTCTTCAGTGTTCTCTTATGATAGGTGTTTCCATAGACTCCCACTTTAATCTGCAACACTTGTTGACAGGGTTAAATGTGGAGGTTAACACTGAGATTCTTGTCCCATGAAGTTAGATGTCTTTCTTAGATTTGCTCTGTAGGAATACATTAGTGAAATGTATTAGCTAAATTATTAAGGGACAAGCCTAGCCTAAAATAAGGTACCATTTAAATTTTATGATAGTATTGAGTAATATCTTGTCTTTCTCATTAAAGGCCTCTACACACTGGGGTTATTTTTTTTCTGAGCAATATTCTGCACGTCTTCATATTTTAAGATAAGATAGAACTTTATTAAACCCAAAAGGAAATTCTGGTTCCAGATTGCTCAAAAGTTACAAAAACAATTACAAAAGCAATCACAATATAGGATAATATAAGAAAAGCAATGAACAAAAATGTAACAATACCAATGTATAATAGAATTATAACAACATAAAAATAAATAAATTGTCAAAGAAGTTAAGTGGGTAGAGTGCAGATGACATGGCAGCATGTAATATACAGATAAATTGCACATTATAATGACCATAATATAGTCCGTGGTGTTGAAAAATGGTGTTGCACATGTTAATATTAGTCAGTCCGATATATTAGCTTTCCTCCCTGCAGAAAGGGGACTTGTTCTACAGTTTGATGGCCACAGGTAGAAAAGACCTCCTGTGGAACTCTGTGGTGGTCTTTGGTAACCTCAGTCTACAGCTGAAGGTGTTCTTGTAGGACTCCAGAGTGGCGTGCAGAGTTTTCAAATTGTTGTCATGTGTATTTTCATACAGAGTGTAAATATTACATGATTAAAAGCACTTACAAGCACAGTCATTTTTCCCTGAGTTTTTCACTGTGAATCAAGGCAATCAACCAATCATAGTGTGTGGAACTGATTTATTCAAAGTGACGTGTGTTTCCTCTACCAGGCCGCAGGTGGCAGCACCTCTCACCTGGTCAGTTTCTCTTACTTCAATGCCTTCAACTCCCTCTTGAACAACATGGAGCTGATTCGCAAGATCTACAGCACACTGGCTGGCACGCGGAAGGACACACTCGTGACCAAAGGTGAACAAATTGTTAGATGACTGTGATATTTTGTCTCTGAATTTCTGTTAAAAATTTTACATGAGCGAGTCAGGAATGTCCATGTTATTATAAACGGTATGTTTCTCTTATCTTTCTCTCCCTGCAGAGGAGTTTGTTCATGCTGCCAACAAGTTTGGTCAGATCACTCCCATGGAAATTGACATCCTGTACCAACTGTCTGGCCTGCACTCCCCCTCTGGGTAAACACTCGCTCCGATACTCGGTGATAGAATCTGTCCGGCCTAAATCCTTAAATTCACCTTTAACTTCTGTAAACTTCTTAAAAATATAATGATCTGTATGATGACAGTGAAATAAATAACGGGAAAATAAACATCTGTGTACCAGGCGCCTGAATCTTGCTGACATTGAGAGGATAGCTCCGTTAGAGGAAGGATGTCTGCCCTACCACTTGGCTGAAATCCAAAAACAGGTACAGTTCTTGTGGCAGTTTGTGTGAACAACTATTGTCTTTTACTTAAAATCCGATCAGTATTTAACTGCAAAATCTGTAAAATATCTTTTAACATCAGAGCTATTTGTTATGTATCAGACATTTTGATGGCATCATCGGCATCATCATAAACAATTCTCATAATGTAAATCCATGGTCTCATATGTAATTTCCCACCAGGCCCACGGGGACACTTCCAGGCCGGTGTATATGCAGCTTGCAGAGTCTGCCTACAGGTTCACCCTGGGCTCCATTGCTGGAGGTGAGTCGCCCCGTGGCCAGAGGCTGCTGGCTGTCTATCTAATATGAAGAATATTGTTAAACTTGAGTTTGTTTACACAGCTACGGGGGCAACAGCCGTGTACCCCATCGACCTGGTGAAGACTCGTATGCAGAACCAGAGGTCCACAGGATCCTTTGTTGGAGAGCTGATGTACAAGAACAGCTTTGACTGTGCGAAGAAGGTGCTTCGCTATGAGGGTTTCTTTGGCTTCTATAGAGGTAGGTCGAAAAGGCACCTGGGTTTTGTGAAAGCACATCACTCCTGGCTTTTTATTCTGTTCATTCATATAACGGCATGATAGGACTTTAAGGGGGCTTTCACACCTGAGCTGTTTGGTCCGCTTGAAACAAACTCTGGTGCATTTTGTTGAATATCTGGTCGTTTTTTACTGGTGTGAAAGCTCAAACAAACTCTGGTGCAGACCGAAGAACTGAACTCTGGTCCACTAATAATGGGGATCTCTATTTAGTTCCAAGTGCATCAGAGTTCAGTTCACTGTCCAAACCAAAGGAAGGAAGCGATCCAAAAAAAAGTGCATTCTGGGCTGAATTTGGCTGGAAATTTGAGAATAAGCATGGTAGTAGCAGGCTGGAAAAATATGGAAAGATGTGGTCTAATGATGAAGTAAAGGCTGTTTTCGAAATATGGTCGGACAATCACAGAACACAAAAACAACAAAGTCCTAGCAGAATGGTGGCTAATGGATTCAATCTCACAGCGACTGGCTTTAAAATAACAGCAGCTCTTTCCCTCACATGTTCTTTTCAGTAGACAAAGGACAGGGTCACCAGCTTGACATTTGTTTACAATGATGTGTGTGCTTGATAAAGCACAGTGAAAGAAAACCAAATGAAAAATGCAATAATGTTGCAACTTCACCACTCAAAGCGACCTAAAAATCATCAGATTGCTGTACTGATCACATTACACAACTGTTTGTCTTACAATAATCCCATGATGCTCCACAGGTCTGGTCCCTCAGCTTATAGGTGTAGCACCTGAGAAGGCTATCAAACTCACAGTGAGTACCTCTCCTCATATACACAACGCATAATCCTCCTCCTCTGCATGATTCCTTTGCAGACATACTGGTTATGTTACACTGGTAACAATGATTTATTTTAGAGAAGCTTCTTCAAAGCTTACTGCACGTTTACAATAAAATCATACACAACACACAAAAAAAGAACTGAATTAAAACAAAAGCGGTCTAAAAAATGAAAGTCTATGCTTGTGTTTGTTTCCCACAGGTGAATGACTTTGTAAGAGACAAGTTCACCGGCAAGGACAACGAAATTGCTTTCGCTGCCGAGATTTTGGCTGGTGGCTGTGTAAGTACTGGGTCCCAAACACTTATTGTTTTTAAATCCTTCTCCATTTGCTTGTGAATGCATGAATAGACACTGGATAACAAGAAGTACAGTCACTTAAATCGGGCGTGAGCCTGCTTTTATAAAAGCTCAAGCATGCGGCCTATTGGTGATATTAACTTGCTTGCAGAGTTCAATGACATTACTAACAGTGGACTGCAAAGCTAAATTGCATCCAGAGTTACATTGTCATTTTCCAATGCAACATGTTTTTTTCTGTTTTTGTTTTTAATAGCGTTGTTCATCCTTACACACATTGGCCCAGCACACCTTACCGCCCCAGGAAATGGCAAAGTAAATGACTGATCAGGATTTTATTTTATTTCTTCGATTACTTTTAATGAGCACGACTTGGCTCCCATCCCTCAGCTGCGTACATGTGAGATGCAGGAGCAGTGATCTTTTCTATGCAAATGTGTGAACAAGCTCTTCTTCTCCCTGTCAATCCAGGCTGGAGGCTCTCAGGTGATTTTTACCAACCCTCTGGAGATTGTGAAGATTCGCCTGCAGGTGGCAGGCGAGATCACCACTGGACCTCGAGTCAGCGCAGTCAGCGTTGTTCGCGACCTTGGCTTCTTCGGCCTCTACAAGGTAATGTGGTTTTGAATGTCCCACTGTCTCTCATGCTTCCCAGTGATGGTTGTGTGAGTAGTTGGTAGGAGTCCAAACAGGTTTTTTTTTTACTGTGAAATTTAATCTACTGCCACTCACACTGTCTGGCATTCATGCACTTCTTCTCTTTGCACTTAAGTCTCATACATCTGTGTCGTTTCTCTAGGGCGCTAAAGCATGTTTCCTGAGAGACATCCCCTTCTCTGCCATCTATTTCCCCGCCTACGCCCACCTCAAGAAGATGTTTGCTGATGAGCAAGGCAGGCTGGGACCTCTGCAGCTGCTCACTGCTGGAGCCATTGCAGGTAACCTCAGACTATGAGCAGCAGGAGCAGTCAGTCAGTGCTGTGTCTTTGCTCTATGTGTGATGATTAGTGGAAAAGCGCTGAAACATGACTCTCTGTTCTTTGCCTCTGTGTGCCAAAGGGAGAACTTCTGTCTGCCTGGTATATTTGTGATATGATGGAATCTCCTGTAGCACCTGATTGGTTGGCACAGCATGCCAAAAAAAAACAACCCAAGAAATGTTGCCAGATTGGGTGATTTCTTTCCTAAATTCTGCAGCTTTAGAGTGCATTAGAAAAAAAATATTTGACTGGCTTTACAAAATTTTAGCCTGGTTTGTCAGTGTAAACACAAAAAAACACAAAAAATGTGGTCTATCTGGCAGAACCACTTAGAAGGATTAGCAGAAGGAATGGCGCAAGATTACGGGAATATCTGTAGTAATATCCTACATATTCATGGATCGGGTACACTGCGCAAATCTGTGCAGAGATCCAGGACAAAAACACAAATGCACCGACAATAAAATAATATCAAGATTCACTCAGTATTTTGAAGGTATTTCTCATGTCACAGAAACTACCAATGATTAAAAATACAATGGCCAAACTACAGAGCTACCAATAGGACCGTAGCCCCACCTAGTGGCAACGCCATGCCACGTTTTTATTTTTACTTCCCTTTAGTCATTGAGACCACATTCAATACAGGTGTGAAGTAACGTGTATTGACTCTTCCTTCTCCTTCTCCCCAGGTATCCCTGCAGCCTCCCTCGTGACGCCCGCTGATGTCATCAAGACCCGTCTGCAAGTTGCAGCGCGGGCAGGACAGACCACTTACACGGGCGTCATTGATTGCTTCAGGAAGATTATGAGAGAGGAAGGGTTCAGGGCTCTGTGGAAGGGAGCTGGAGGTGTGTGTTTGTGTAATGTTGCATTCAAAGAAGCAGTGTGTATTTCAGATTGTTTTTGCATGTAAACCATGTTGAATCGTGTCTCCTTTTCTCCAGCTCGTATGTGCCGGTCTTCTCCTCAGTTTGGTGTGACTCTGGTGACTTATGAGCTCCTTCAGCGGTGGTTCTACGTTGACTTTGGGGGACAGTAAGTTGATCTTTTTGTTAAATGGTAAATGGAATGCACTTATATATAGATTTTATCCAAAGCACTTTACGCTACAAACTATGCTCATTCACCCATTCACATACACCTTCACACTGGTGGCTGAGGCTATCCTACTACAGTGCCACCTGCCACAATTGGAAATTCATTCACACACCAATGAACGCAGGAGCTATTTGGGGTTCAGTTTTTGCTCAAGGACACTTCGACATTTAGGCTGCCATTGTAAGGGATCGAACCACCAACCTTCCAATCAGCGGGTGGCCGATCTACCAACAGAGCCACAGCCTGTTAAAAGTAGCGGGAGCGGTTTAGTCACTTTTATTCACCCTTCATTTGTACAAACTCAACTATATATGTCGAGAATGAGCGAAGATATAAATGCTAAAAACAGTAAGATTACATTTTATACATCAAAATGCCATTATGTTGTGTAATGATCACTCCCGTCCCCTCTCTGCAGTCGTCCGTCAGGATCTGAGCCCACACCCAAGTCTCGCATCTCGGAGCTTCCTCCCATTAACGCCGACCACGTCGGAGGCTACCGCCTGGCTGCAGCTACCTTTGCCGGAGTGGAGAACAAATTTGGCCTCCACCTTCCCAAATTCAAGTCCTCCGGTGTGGTTTCCATACATCACCCGGAGCCAGTCGCTGCCACGCCAGTTCAGGACCCATAGAGGTCTGAATCTTCATATCACTTCGCCATCCCTCTCCTCCTCTACCAGGAGCCAGGCACTTAGATAGATACACAAACAAAACGCACACACACACAGTTAAATTTTACTCCACAAATAGGGGGGCATTCATTTGGGAACAAACACCAGGGTGAAGGTGTGCTCCGCTGGTCTCCAGCTAGAGGTGGTGAGCTGGTTGCGGCTGCGGATGTCACCGAGCAGACAGCGACGGGACCAGCTGTGACTGTGTGGTATCTTCAGTGGCTGCACGCTCCTGGCATCTCCATCTTTTGTGTTCTTCTCTCCAGCATTCGTATAAAAAGGAGCCTCGGGCACTCCTCTCTCTCATGAGTAGCTGATTTGATTTTTATTCAGTTTTCCGTCTGATACTCAGTGCGAGTAGGACTTCTCTTATTGAACAGCGGGCATAGGAAATATTAGATTGTTCAGCATGGTGTGCGTGTGGGGCTTCACTCTCGATTTGGCCCTCCCACAGGAGGCTACAAACTGTACATATTGTATAACTGTACTGAGGCAGCACATTGACAGGAAGGAAAATGTTACCTGACAGAGCTCCGTAACATCATTATACAGTACCTGTAATGTTATGGCAATGTGGGCCTTGGTCTCTGAGAATCACTCTTACTGATGTACAGAACTTTTCAATTAAGTGTTTTCTTGATAAAACAAGAATCATGAGAAGAGAATTAGATATTAATAAATTAAATGTATCTCAATCCAGTCATTGTATTTTATTGAAATAAATCATCCATATGGTTTTAATTTTACCAATATGTCTTTGAGTTTTATTCCAATGGAAAAGTGCAACCATTAACTGTATCAGGAACAGTAAGAGGAAAGAATACAGTACAATTAGTCAATGCAAATACTGATCTTGTTCATGTTCTATCAAATATGGTTGCTACAGTGCATTTTTAGCTTATTTTAAACATTAAAGAGAAAGCATTTGAAGCTGAAATTGTTACCAGCCTGCTGAGGTTGGACTGCTGCATCCTGGAAGGAATTAAACAGTTGATGGAAAGAGGAAAATAATAAATTGATTCATGTGCTGTGGTAAAAGTGGGATTCCAACCTAAGCTTTACACCTCCATTCAAACCTTAATGTAGTTTATTTAGATCCTCATAAAGAGGACGAGTCAGGGAACTGTTTCTACTACTCATTACACAGGTACAGAGTATAAAACAATAACCTTTGGTACAGAAATCACTTTAACTGTACTAGTGTCAATAAATCCAAGGCAAGTATACCAACAGATTTTGCCTGGTAAAAAGCTTGTAGTGCTAATGTTAGGAATGTACTATTCAAGCTTTAAGTACAAAGCAGCATTTTTAAACGATACACAAAATATTTAAATAAGTGCAACCACCAGAATAAATATTAAATATTGTAGTGGTTGAAATGTAAGAACGACACACTAATGCACAGGCCAGAGTGTGCATGTGTAAGCACACTGGCTGCTTAAGTCATCAAATTTAAGTGCTGCTGAGGATAAAGAGGACCTGATAGTGATATGTCAGCTTTTCTTTTCGCTCTGTTGAAAACACTTTGACAGCCATGTGCAAAAGTGTGTCCTGAAAATATTAAAACATGTAAAAACACTCAAATGGTAATAAAAAGGTGCAAGTACAAAGGTTTGCATATTTAAAAAAGGGCTGAGTTGGTTGAGGCCTCAGGAGAAAAGCAGTTTCTGGAGCCCTGAGGATGTTATCAAAGCTAGAAGTCACAACTATGCCAAAAATCACTTCTGTGTATTCCTCTCAGTTAAACTTTCTCGCTTCTGTACTACTACTGCTACACTTGACATTCATCGTCCCTACAAATGTACACTAAAACCCTTTAAGACACATTTAAAACACATCTAAAACTTGTCTAAAACTGTCTTTTCTATCCATTCTAGCTCTGCAAATCTCCTCAGGCCAATTCATGTTGTAGAAGGTGGGAAAGCTGGAAGCCAGAGAGAGGAGAGCGCGGCTCTTCTGGCAGTGTCGTGTAGTGTGCTATAGGTGATGTAGTGTACTGGAGGGAAATGAATGGACAGTTGTAAGTGTGGAGCTGGTAACATCAGACGTTGGCCAGTTCCTCAGCTTCATCTCGGTTCTCATTGATCTCAGCCAGCGTCCTGACGAAGCGAGTCCACTCATCAGCCTTAGGCACGCAAATTTGCTGCAGAAAGAAAAAACAGCACATTTTATCACCATGTCAGGGACAAGTTGGAGAGAGTGATGCCAGAAAGCATCAGGATCAACATCTACACGTCAAAATTTAACAGGTTCTTCATTGGCGCTTGATACATTTTCCCCTAAATTTAAAAAAAAATTGGGCCAGTAGTGTTTCCATAATCTTGTTGACAAAAATGTTCTACACATGACCTCCTTAGGAACCAAAGCATCATAGAAACATGGGATGACATCTTACCTCCCCTATGTCGTAGACCTGCACTTGTCCCTCTGAGTCCCCGGTGGCAATCTCTTTGCCAGTGTGAGCCCATCTCACACGGTTCAGTGCTGAAGCCCCCTCCACACACACACTGGCTGTGGGAACCTAAAAAAAAACAACACACCAGCTTACAAAAATGCAGATTTTTAGATTGTCGGTAGTGTTCCTATTCTAACATAACCACGTTTATGTGGCCCAAGTAATAATATTAGAAATTGTAGTTCAAAATGATATGATTGATCTGTACTTGATGGACATGTTGGTAGTAATCATTTTCTTGCCAAGGGTGAGATGTAACTTCTGATAACGTTTTTGTATAAATTAAACAAAACTGAATGCAAAGTGTAAGCTTTCTAGTTGCTCACACTTTCAGTCTTTGTGCTAAGTTAGGCTAAACAAGCTACATATTTATTTTATCGACATGAGAGTTGTTGTTTTTTATCACCTTCTCACCTAACTCACTGCAAGAAAGTAAAAAGGCAGATTTTCCACAATGTGAAACTGTTTTTTTCAAGGGTAAAATGAAGGGCTTAGGTTGCAGTGCATTGTGTGTGTGTGTTTGCGCATACCTCTGTGTCATTATTGAGGTTCCACAGGTCCAGACGTCCAGCTAGGTCCACACAAGCAAACAGAGCAGGGTGTGTTGGAGACCACATGGAATCACAGACATAGTCACAACTGTCCTCGAACGAGTATAAAGGGCGTGTGCTCTGTACGGAAGAAGAGGGGGGGAGAAATGGATTCATGTTAAGAAATGTGACTAATAGTGCATTTGATAGTTCAGCAGCTTGTATGTGATGGTAAACGTCTCACCTTAGTGCTCCAGAGTTTGACAGTCCAGTCAAAAGAGGAGGAGATGAAGAGATGAGAGAAGTCAATGGGTCCTCCAGCACTGTGGCAGCTGAGCCCGGTCACAGGACCATGATGGCCCTCAAACACCTCAGTGATACCCGCCTTACTGTAACACACACATCAAAATAACTGTGAGGACTCGGACTAATTACCTTCTTTACCTCGTAGGCTTTTCCAGCATTTGTTGGAAGTCACAGTGTTGCTGCATCGTGGTTGTAAGCCAAACAAAAATCTGTCCTTATGAAGACATTTAGTGCTAATAAGGACAGAGGTCAAAAGCCACACACCTCCCGTGGCGGCAGGCTGTGTAGACCGAGCCGTCCTCGCTTCCCACCACAAAGTTGTTGACGTCGCCCAGAGGAAAGGCCATGGAGGTGACAGCCACCGCTTTGCTCTGTTTGAAAACCAGCTCCAGACTGTCCTGCAGGGAAACCAACACACAGCCTCAGACGCTGCCTTCTGATGTGTTTACAACAGCATGTCTGTGCATCATCAATCACAAGTTTAATGTACCTGAGGCTGGGAGAGCATGTCCAGGCTCCAGGAGCACATTTTACCATCAGTGGAAATGCTGATCAGGTTGTTGGCGTTTTGGGTTCCCACCACGTTCACACAGTAGACTGGGTGCTGAACACAGCAGAGAACAGATGGAGGAGTTGGAAACCCACAGTTGCGTTAATCATATTAGTAGAACTTAAATCAAGCAGTTTGTGAGCATGTGTGAGCCTTACTGTGTGTGCAGCTGCAGACAGGGGAGTTCTCTGAACAGGGGTGCGCTTGTTGCTCCTGTTGTCCCATAAGACAATCTGTCCAGAGTATGTCCCACCCACCACAAGGTTGGGGTGGAATTTTGCAAATCCGGCTGACATTACCTCTGACTGGAGGAAGAAAATGTTACAAGTCGAAATATATCTGCTCTACCTAAGCATTTGGTTATGTTAACCATAAAACAATTAATCTAGTGATGCAAACTCTCTTAAACATGATGTCTTCATGCCAGTGTTTGTAGTGCAATTGCATGTGAATTTTTCCTCACCTGGCAGTGGAAGATGTACTCCGGTGTACCCTTCTTGTACTTTAGATTCCAGACCAGTGCCACTCCATCAGGCTCATGGGGAGCATCCTCATTGTTGTTATATGAAGCCACCAGCAGCTCGGGATACTGAAAGGAACACAGGCACAGATTTAGATGCAGAGAAGACACAGTGAAGACGAGGAAGACTCATTAAAGAGTCACAAATAAAAGTGTTAACAGATGATTTTTAGTTGGTCTGGTGGGACTGAGCCCCGGACCAGGGTACGGTTTGGACATGTCATAGGATACATTACACCCATTACTCTGTGGGGATGAATAACAAACATAGCCCACCTGAGGAGACCAGTCGAGACAGGTGACCACTCTGTTTTTAGTCCAGCGCTCATCTGCAAACTGTCTGTTGACAACCAACTTTGCACCGGCCTGCAAGTCACTGCAAGGGACCAAAAAAAGACAGAAAAGATTATGAACCCTGCCAATCTAGTCTGTCATTTCACTTCTTTCTCCACCATTTACACAAAGTTTTGTTAACATGTGCCTCACCCTTCCTTATCCTCTAGATCTCTGCCGCTGTAGTCGAAGCAGACGTCCACATGCTCAGCAAGAGCTCGCTCCACGATCCTGCTGCCTCGCTCAAAAAACGACAGGAATTCCTCAGAGTGCAGGACCTGCAGCTTCTCTTCTTCTGTCAACTCTTTGGGAGTGTCTGAATATTCAATATAGAAAGAAGGGAAAATACAAGAAAAGCTTGCTTACTGGCTACATATTAAACGTATTAATAGCACTACATGTACAGGAAAAAATGGGTGAACTGTCCCTTTAATGTAAGAGTAAAAAGGTAGTAAAAGATGAGAAAACAGTTGAGACTTTTTATTTATATATTTTTTCATTAGTCAGCTCTTTTAAAGTACAATTATTGGTGTCCACAAACTAACGGCAAGGCCACTACGTTAGATCACACCATAAAGGTTTACCTGTTATAAACTTCTGTCCTTACCCTCCTCCTGCTGTTCACCATCTTCTTTTTTCTCCTCTTGGGCATCGTCTGCTGTTGGGGGAGCAGTTATCTCCTCATCCTCTTCCTCATCTGGAACACACACAGATTTGATTTGATTTTTATTACATTTTGATGAAGCAAAGCTGAAAAGTAAGGAAAACATTTGTTTGCGTAAATCTCTGTTTACCTGGTTTTTGATCAGTGTGTGTCAATGCCTCGGTGGGTGTCTGTGTTTCTTTGGAGTAGGACACCATTTCCTTTGGGACAAAGTCTACCTGGGTCACTTTGGACATGCCCAGCCTCACGGCTCCACGTCTACACACACACACACCATGGTGGAAATAAGCACACACATACACAGGTTTGCAAAACAAAGCAGAACTGTATTCAAATTTAACATGTAGAGACATAAATAATGATGCACAGACATAATATTGAACACATTTAGACAAATTTAAGATGAAACAAAAAAAAAACTGAATAAAGTTGGAAGACAAGCTAAAGGAGAGAGGAGGAGCAGTACCCCATCAGCTCAGAGTCGGAGTGAAGTTGCAGAGTGGAGGGGTCAGGATCCCAATGCAATGTCCTAATACAGCCAAACCACCAGATGGTGTTAGTTAGAGAAAGACAGGACAGACAGAAAGAAAGAAAAAAGGAAAACAAGAGGATGAAACCAAAGACAGGCAAAAGGTAAGCCAATAAAGAGATGTGAAAAGGTGAGAAAGACAGCAAACAGAGAGGAAGAAAGACAGAGAGAGAAGGAGAACGGAGCGTGTGTTAATTGAGAAATGTCAGCGTGCCGGTGAAAAGGCAAAGAGGAGACAGGTCAGAATTCATCAAGTATATCTTCCATGTTAATACACACACAATTCACATGCAGGTACAACCCAAAATTACATAAAATGACAATAAAACAACCGTCTCTCACACACACAGACCTTGGTCCTGCGTTTCCGTCCCCAGAATCTTGGCTTCCTGCATCGCTTCCCACTGATTTGTTGGAAGGAGACATGGGGGCGGGGACTAGGTAGTGAAACAGACACGTATCTTCTGTTACTACCCTCAGGGGCTGAGCTGTAAGTGCGTGTGCATGTTTGTAAGTGCGAAAAGTCAATGAATTGGTGAGTGAGTGAGAGAGTGAGAGAAGGGGTGAGTGAGTGAGTGAGTGAGGGAGGGAGGGAGGTATGGAAGAAGTGTGTGAATGAGTTTGCATGCAGTAAGGGGGACAAAAGACACAAGGACAAACAAGGGGGAGAGAAGAGAGAATGAAAATAAATGGCAGGCAGGTTTTAGGTGTCATGCACAAACAGTTAACAACATGTAAAAATGTTCAGATATTGTGTGAGGTTGGTGGGAGTGGCAGTGACAAAAACCAAACCAGACCACAAAGTTAGAGGTGACTTTTATAGACACTGCATTTCCTTAAAGCAAACAACCAGCAAGTGATGGGAAATAAGTGAGGAGAAAGGTTAAAATAGCAGCATGCAGGCGTTGTGTATTTACCATGGGGTATGTCAGGGGTGATGCCAACACTCTGAAGCAGCGCCTCTGCCTCCCTCCTCTTCCTCTCTAGGTCAGAGTCTTCATGGCCGCCTGAGGATCCGCCGCCCGCCTCAGCTCCACGCTTTGAGTCTCCCTGCAGAAAACAGAGCAAGCTAAAAACAAAGCAGCAGCCCAGTAGGTTCTTTGATGCGTGAAATATATCTTGTTTAGGTTATTGTATCGAAGTCTTACATCCTTCTTTTTCTTCTCCTCTTCTTTTCTCTTCTTCTCCTCTCGAATCTGGGCGATCCGTTGCTTCTTCCTCTCAAGTTCAGCCTTCAGCTCACTCTTGTCAGACATACTGCAGGAGGAAGAGAAGATGTTACAGTACAATGAAGAGACTCTTTAAAAAATTCTTCACACCTAGCTTCTGATTTTTCCCCCTTAAATTTTAAATTTAGAGTTAGATAATTAAATGTTTTGACATAAATATTGGGCGTTAAGTAGGGCTGCAACTCACAAATCATTTCATAGCTTTACTGTGACAACATGTAATCACACAATAAACACTAAAATAAACATTTGGTGTAAATGGTGGATGCTTAAGGGAGAAAGATATTTCCAACAACTGTAAGGCAACTCAGAAAATGTAACATTATGCAAACTACACATATCAGCACTGCATATCTAGATTCTGATATTTGGACCAGTAGCTGTGCAGCATTGCCCCGGTAGCCCTGGGCTTGTCATAATGGAAACATGTGAACACCAGCAAGCTGTTGCTAACAATGTTCTCTTTATCTGTTTTTCTCCATAATGACACGGCTAACCATGAAAGAATGAGAGGGTGTTTCATTCCAAAAATATACAAACTAAATGTCAGCTATTAGGCTAGGTAACGCAAATTGTGAATCCCTCAATTATGATTTGAAAATATTATTACACTTTAGCGTCGGCATTCATTTAGTGCACTGTATAGATTTTCAAAAATACTTTTTTGATTTGTAATTAATTTGTTTACAAATAAAGATTCACTGCAGACCAGTTGCACAGAAATGAGTGATGTTGTGATGTAATAAATGCAAGTAACTTTTTTCTGCATATAATTGTGTTTCTTATACGATGGCTTTTTCTAAAATAAGATTAGGAAAAAAGTAAAAATTAATTGTAACCCTCGTTGAAGTATCATATCACAAATGCCAATACACAGCCATTCAAGTTAAATTGATATTATCAGGTAATTAAAGCTTAGAGCCAGCAGCGTTTTAAATAATGGTGTCAGTAGTCATGTCAGCATATACACACACACCAACAGCAAATTGGTCATGTCCATATCCTCACGCTAATCCTATTATGTGAGCTTTGTGTCGTGAGTGTCCACAACTGTTAGACAACCGAGATGCTCCAACACCCCTACATGCTAATTCATTTGCTAACAAATGAAAACTGTTTTTTTTTTTATCATTTCATATTCTGTTTCTTAATCATAAATCGCTTATTAAGTTGCCATTTCATGTTATGAAGTATTTTCCAATAGGTAAAGGATTTGTCAAACCTTTTTTATAATTAAATAAAGGGCGCAGGCCGTTATCTTAGCTGTGTTAGCATGCTAATCTCCATGGCACCCGGCGGGCCTAGCTGCTGTCACAATAAGCGACTAACGGGAGCAAAGCAAACCACCGCCCGAGCTGCAGGCTTCACTGTCCCGCTTACTGACACGGACAACAGCCACACGGTTATAAAGGCATGACCAAATACCTGATATCAGCTGATCGATTTAAGCAGGTAGATGACAATAGGATCCAGTTTTGTGTGTGTTAACTCTGAGGAGAAGTGATGATGGTGGAGACTGGTGATGCTGGAAGAGGGCAGGGAGGCAGTAGTTTACTCCGCAGCGGTCTTCTTCTTCGACCAGTGGCCGCTGAACCGGTAAAGTAGAGCATTACCGCCCCCCATTGGCAGAAGGAGTTTTTGTGCATTTTTTGGAGAATGTCAATATCGTCACCCTGTTAAAATAATCGCCTAACTCATTTTTTCAAGTTTTGCAGGAAACACAAAAAACTTCACCAAAAGTGTAACATGTGACATGTATTCATAATTTCACTCTAAAAGGATGTAACAAAGGATGGCTATTGGCATAGTAATGACACTGTGTGTAAATTATGTAACTTAAGAGAAACTAGGACTGCAAGCAGTACTGAACGGGCCCTGTAACTTTATACTTCTACTCCACTACATTTTGAGACATATATTGTACTTTTTATTCCTCTACATTTAGCTGACAGCTTTAGTTACTTTTCAGGTCAAGATTTAAAATGAAAAACATGATACATTTAAAATGATTACCCATTTTTATAAATTAAACCACTTAAAAGTTTATTAGGTAGTTAAAATGAGCGGAGTGGAGTTATTTCACAGTGTGGTATTAGTACTTTTACTGAAGTAAAGGATCTGAACACTTCTTCCACCACTGTCTTTTTTATTTCTTTCCTTTTTTTAAACTTTTTTTTTACATTTATTTTTTTTCTTAATTTTATTTCATTTTATTTTTTTATTTAATTTTTTTTATTTTTTTTTATTTTATTTTTTTAAATTTTTTATTTATTTATTTATTTATTTATTTATTTTTTTAAATTTATTTATTTAATCTTTTTGTTGTTTTTTTCTGCGCATGCGCGGCCTTTCTGCGGTTCTGCGCATGTGCAGTTTTCGCTTCTGCGCATGCGCGGCTGTCTTCGCTTGTGCGCATGCGCGGCCGTTTTCGCCTCTGCGCATGCGCAAAACCCGCACATGCGCAGAAGAGAAAAAGCCTCGCATGTGCAGAAGCGCAGAAAGGCCGCGCATGCGCAGAAACGCAAAAAGGCCGCGCATGCGCAGAAGTGTAGTGAGGCTGCGCACGCGCAGAAGCCGGAAAAGCCGCGCATGCGCAGAAACGCAGAATCATCAATAATCATTTTTAATGTATCATGTTTTTCATTTTAAATCAATTTGATTTACAATCAGTAGTATAAGACAAAAGACATAAAATACAAGTACAACATAAACACAAGTGCAATAGTACAAACAACACAGTTCCAAATTGTCGCTCACTGTTAAATGTAGTAGGATTATTTTTATCCAGTTTGTTTTTGTTTTTAAGACGATGATGTCCAAACCAACAAATAACATTAAAGGAAAGCACAGACTCAATAAAAGCAGAATAAAACATTTTCATAAGAGTCCTGTTTTCATTAAAACTCTGCAGCTTTCAACAACAATCGAGTGGGTCCATTCTGCAAAACAAGAACTTTTACTGTTGTTACTTTAGGTGTACGTTGATGGTGCTGATACTTTTGTACTTTTACTAAAATAAGTTTTGGAGTGTGGTATTGCTACTTTTACTGGATCTTAATACTTTTTCCACCACTGGTCCTCGGTATGCATCAGAGGCAATTGATTTTACATTTGTTTTTGGAGAGCTGGGAAGAGAGGCATACAGGTTGGAGTGTTCTGAAGGCTTGTCTTGCATTTACATCCTTATCAGCGCATGTTATTACTATTTTTGCCATTTATTATCAATTATTATTAATAGGCTTCTGATGTGTTGCCACTTAACCACAATGTTAATGTTGTAGCTGCCTGGAATGGAGCTAATTTCAGCCACTTTATAAACTGTGTCTTTGTTGATAATATTTCTTAATATTTTATTCACTGATCATATGTATTTTAAAAGTAACAACCAACTATAGCTGCTAAATATTTATGAAACTAAATGAAATAATGAGGAATGGGTGCCTTTCCTTTTTTTCACAAACTCATGCAAATACCACAGAATAACACACTAAATCATAAAATCACACATATTTATTACCATTAGTCAATCATTTTTATTGTTTTTATTCCATACAAAAGTTTTTGTGCTTTTCTTATGAACACCCATACAAAACAGTCATAGTGGGGCATTTGGAAAAACTGTAAAAGCAGTGTTTACACATCTGTCCTGTACAACATATGATAATTTGCATGATTGTAATCATACAAGTTGTTTTTAATGTAAATTTGCTCACAGTCCTGCCTTGGCTTGGTCTTACCCTGCATAGAAGACATCATTCTTTAGCATTTTTTACTCTGCCTCATCATCTGGAGTGGCATACTGAAGGGGGTCATAAAGGTCACGTTTAAAATCGTAAGGGTCAAAATATGGGTTGAGGGGTTTCTGGGTGGCTGGTGCTGCAGGGGCAGGTTCCTCTGCTTTTACTACTACCTCTTCCTCCACTTTCTCTTCAGCAGGTGCCTCCGGTGCTGATGTTTCCTGGATGGGGCGGGGAGGGTGATCGATGAGGCAGTCGGGGTCCCAGTATGGGTCACAGTCGTACTCCATACCTTTGGCAGTGACGGCAGGAGGAGGTGGGGGAGGTGGAGGTGGCTCAGACTTTTTGGGAGCAGGAGGGGCCGGGGGCGGCTGGGGAGGAGCAGCAGCTTTTATCTCCTCCTCTGTTTTGGGCCTGCAGGCGGGGTTGTGTCGTGGGTCGCACAGCACTGGAACAGCCCCTGTCGGCAGGTAGACGATGGAAGGTTTGCACAGTGGATCTTTGGGGTGACACAGATAGATCCTCTGGGCGTTCTCTAGAGGATCTGGTGTAGGAGCAGGGGTAGTCGGGGGTGGAGGGGGCTGAGTGGTAGTAGTGGGTGGTGCGGTGGTCGTCAGCACACCCATGACATTTTGGTAACTGGAGGCATCTGGGCCATAGGTCAGCTCCAAGTGACGCATCTGCTGATACAACATCCTGATCCTGTCGATCTCATAGAGCTGAGAGAGAAACGCAGACATATATCAGAACGGAAATTAATGGAAGTTTTTTGGGGCCTAAATAGGGTAAACAAAGTAAAACCTCTCATGTAAGAATCTTAAATCAACCTCAACTTACTCCTTCAATGTGTCCAATACTGTTGTAGAAGCGGTAGTAGGACTGGAAGTCAGGAGAGCCTCGGTACCACTTTGGGTCAGCGTTCCTCTTCGGTCGAGAATTAGTCAAGAAATCATGAGCCTGAGCAGAACCGATACTGAATGAGTTTGCTGTGGAAGAACAGAGAGTCAAAAATTATAAGCTGAAAAACAACTCAATTTAAATTTCAATTAATACAGTATTTTGAGTTTAATCACTCAAAATTAGCTGTACCGTGCTATTTATTTATTTATTCTTAGGACAAGCAGAGACATTTTAACTCAAGTGGTAATAACTATTTGTATTGTATTAATGAAAAAACTATGATTTAAATATAAGCCACCATGCATATGTACACATATATATATATATATATATATATATATATATATATATATATATATATAGTTGAGGGTTCTTGCCCTGATGAAGGTCCCTGACTGAAAGCTGGCAAACAAAAAAGACTTTTGCATAGATTTAAATGTGCCGATTTACTTTCAATTGAGTTTGAGAGTTTATATTGCTCCTAAGTCTGATACTGGGGGAGGGTTATGTTTTTCTCTACTGTAACTTTATAAAATGAATGTCTTTACTTACACATTATCTTAAGTAAAGTTACTATTCAGCCCTTAAATGTTTATTGAAATATACATTTAATTTGTAGTGCTTCTCAAAATATTTTACAATTACTGTATAACTTTGTGAAATGATATACATATATTATATCATTTTATACAAAACACTACAATTTGCAATAACATGGCAGATTAAATACCTCCAGGATTCTTTACTTTCTCCAGAGATGTTGCTTCAAGCAAACCTGGAGGGAGGCAGAGAACATATTAGATACCCCAAACAGCATAACTCTTCACTCTCAGAGCATTACACAGCTGATTTCTATGTGAACAGCGCTATCAAAAATACATTGGCTATAATTTTCATTCGTTATCATTCAAGTTTGTATTGGTATTGTTTTAACTCCTACATCACTTCAGATGAAAGAAGAGTTTAATCAATTGTACATAGACAAACCTGGCATCAACAGCACGTAGCAGAGCGCCCTCAACGGGGATACCTGGGAATACATCCTCAACATCTGCAACATCATGCAAAACCACAAAAATTGTCTTTCAAACATTTCAAACACAGAGACTTAGCTCAAAATTCGTCTTAATGGGCCCTTTTTACACAACATAAACAATGCAAAGCAAAGGTTGCCTCATTTGAACAGCTCTACTTTTAAACTTGACTTTGCTTTGAGAGTGAAATAGATCCTGCTCACCTGTTGTTGCATCTCCCCAGTCCTGTTCTAATCTGCTGCACAACATAAGTGTTCATAAATACTGCTGTTAATACTGGGGCCTTTCCATTGGCCACTGAGCTGCAAGAAGGCCTAACTCCACCCCTCGTGCATTTTCTGTTGAGAGGTGGAAGAGCTCATTAGCACACTGAGCATGAACAGCAGTAAAAAGACCAACTTCAAACAAAATGGAACTCCTTGTAAAACCCCTAGAAGCAGTCCTGTGACAGCAGGGCACCTGCTGGGTGCACAGGCAGTCCAGTTCCTTAGCCTTTTCTGTGTGGTCATAGTCCTGGGTAAAGCCACCAGTGAACGTAGAATTTATGCATTGAAAAGCACTAGATATCCCTAAACAACCTCCTAAACTGCTATTCCTACCTACCAAACAAACAAACATTATTTTCTGGACCAAATATGCAGAACATTGCGACATGCAGCATGTTACTGTAGCCTAATTCTTGACAAAACATGCCTGGAAGGTAAAAATTAACCCTCTGTCCCAAAACAGCTGGATATGTCCTTTTAACTCTGGTCTTGGCCAGTCAAAAACTAGAGGGCCTGCAGCGTCAACTGATGTTTAAGTCCCCAAGAAATATGCAGGAATTATGGGCTAGCTTGTCCAAACACCAAGTCACTGTAACACAGCCTGGGAAATGGTTGTAATAATTTGAGACTTCAAAACGCCACTTTTATTAGTTCCCACATTGATGCATAAAATGCCTAAATAGCAAAAATACACATAAATAGTTATATGAATAAATGTTTAGAGCATACACAATTTTATGGTTATTTCCTACCAGCACCTCTTTTGCGCATGTCTTTTACTCTGAACTTTCTGTCTCAATTGGAGACAGAATGTTGGGAAACTGATTAAGACAAAAACAAACAATTTTTAGATGAGGACACCAGTGTCATCAAGTGATCTAGAATATCATGGAACAGAAACAACCCCACATTTATTAAGTGTAACAGGCTGCTTTAAGGGTGATAGAAAAATTATAATGTATTTAATTTCATTTATCTTTTATTTATTCCTCAAGGAATCATTGAGGGCAACCCCTCATTTACAATGATGTCAAGAGCACAGAGAAAACATAATGAAGAACAAACAGCACAGACAAAACACTTGAAGAACATTAAAAACAGTTACAGTGAAAGGCAGAGTTATTGGTTATTATAGTTTAAAATTATGTTGATGTATGATGATGTAACCTATTGAAGTGTGTTTGTTAACAGGCTGAACACCTGCCCCAGCTCAGCTCAGCCAGGTGCCTTTAGCCGACTGGTTTTGCTTCATCACATTCTTTGACTTTCTTCATTTTCATTTTCCTCAGGGCTTACCCGCCTGCCCCGTGTTTGTCATTTCAACAGTGAAGCAAATGCTATCCTTCAAACCAGCAGGTAAGGCTGCGATCAAAGAGTGCAAGAAGGAGACGGCGAGTCTATAGGGGCTCTGCCAGGTGGCTAATGGTCAACATCATACTGTAATTGCTCTGTGCGCATGACAAAAATGGCAGGGTAAGGGTACCTGTTACTTTTAAATGATATACATTTATTTTAGCTGTACACTGAGACAAACAGCTACCCCACAAAATAAATCAACTTGTTGTACAGAAGGACACATAATGCGCTCAGTAATCTGACACAATCTATCATTATAATACTTGTGTATTACTTCCATATATTGGCAATATTTAATTAACAAAATGTGCTATTAGTTAAACTTTAAGTTATGCTATTAGTTAAGCACTTAACAATACATAACCAATCTTGATGACAGCAAACTAAATTCCTGAAGAATTAGATATAATACAGCAATATCTTCAGAAATGAAAAAACCCACTACATGTAAGACAGGGTTTACAGTGTTGAAAGAGATTCTAAATCATATCTCAATTTGTTTAGTGTTGGAAAAATTTAAATATGTTGTGAAGTCTTACATCCAGGCTTTTAGTTACACTATTAAACCATTTCCAAATCATTCTCCTGGGTGGCATTTAATACTTCCTAATTGCAGTAAATCAACTTATTTCTCTCAGTTTTTATTTCAGGTCAAACCAGTAATGGCAGCAACCACGCAATAGCCACATGTCTGCAGTGTACAGCAGCTTTTTTGCACAACTTTACCACCACCTTCAAGGTATCAATTATCGTAACTTGTGCCCCTCTGATCTTCAAGTGAAATTACACCTTGTCCTGGAGCTCTCTGCAGGACACAAGATGATCAGCTCAAGAGTGATGCTTTCAGCTCTGCACCCCTCATTCCACAGCTATGCTACCTACATGTCCTTGGGCCAGATATCCACTGTGCATGTCAAGGGTGGTACTCCATTTTAATGTAACATTGCAGACATTTGGATAAAACTTCTCACTGAAGAAGAAAATTCCCACAGCCCACATTGTCCACTTTCACTCAGCCCACATAAGAATGACAATACGTTGGTGGTCAAGATCTGGTTGCCGAAACAGAACCCTGTATGGGCCATGACAGAGCCTTTTCTAAGCCAGTTGTTTAAACCCAGCTGGTCCGATATAGGGCCAGACAAGGTTAACACTGCTATCAACCTCAGCTAAACCTCAGCTAGGCCACATGTCAACCATATTTTCCATCAGTATTCAGATGCTTTTTCAAAATACTAATACCACAAAAAAATACTTAATCAATAACACATAACAGTGGTTGGTGTTTTACTGTTATGTGATCAACGCTGTTATAATAAATTAAAAGATGGAATAATGTTTAATAAAACACAGCACATCTGGTCATTTCTCCATTTGCACTTGGTACTCTTACAGCTGCTGTTATAATGCAATACTGTATATCTTTTGCTGCCCCCAAGTGGCCAAAGAATCAGTTCTTGCAGATTTTATTTATATACAGTCTATGGTTTCAAATCTGCAGAGTCTACAGCCTTTAGCAGGGGAAGCACTGATGTAAATGGCTAAATGAATGTAGAATCATGTAACATTTTACAAATGGTCTAACAGCTCTGTTTACAACAAATAAAATTCAGATTAAGGAAAAATAAAATCATGTATAGTGCTAGTGTAAATTGTTGCATAGTATTTGAATGTGTGAACTATGCATGAAGATATGAAATTGTTTAGCGCCTACACAGGAGAGTGATTATCCATTACCTTTATAACATCTATGTAAAGCATGATGATCAAAAGGACTGCCTCTTTTTATCCCCAAACTGTATTGTAAAAACAACTAGAAAATTTCTTCTGAGGAAATTCTGAAAGGGCCACGGGGGCTACTGTCGGTGTGTGTACACTATGATGAGATTCTTCAGAGATTTCACACAATTAATACTAGTAATGTTATGATACTATATTATAAGCTATACAAGGAGAACACCTACAACATGCATTCCTTTTCAAGATCAAGTTGTCCACCATAAGGTCGGCGGTCCAATCCCCGGACCTGGCTCTCACAGTCGAAGGGTCCTGTGCAAAATACTGAGCCTATAGTATGGGTTCAGTATGCGGTTTCAATACTGCTCCGATCAGTATTGACAAATTCTGCTCAGCTCAATAGTGTGTGTGTATCTGTAAGAACTTATACAAACATTACCTGTGTGTGTGTGTGTGTGTGTGTGTGTGTGTGTGTGTGTGTGTGTGTGTGTGTGTGGTTGTGTTTGACAGAGACTTGATATTTTTGTATGGGAGACAGGGGTCAGCTGTAGATTAACTGTGCCTCTGGCCTGAGGCTCAGAGGTTACCACGACAACTTCAGGTGGTTGTCAATGACAACAGAGGCATGGTCATTGAACAGGGATTCATAAAAAACTATATGACCTATCGAAACGTGGATAAATACACCAATACATACGAACTTGTGTCTACTGTTTAAAGTTTAAATGGAGTCTCTTGATGAAATTATGTCGGAGAAGTAGACGTTTGAAAATATCCAATTATTGTTCGCTCTTTTTTTTCGTTCGTCCCATTCACTTCAATGCAAAATTTTGCACAGTTTTTCGTGACTTAAGTCACAAGAGTGACATGAGCATGTCATAAACATGACATTGGATGTGTCATGAACATTAATGACACTTTGAAGTAACATTAATGCTCATCATACTTTTCATGTCATGTTTCTGACAGGTTTGTGTGACTCTTATGTAGACACCTTCAAAATAAAATGTTACCATATCTTGCTTAAGTCACAAAGGCATGATCAAAAATTGCCTAAGTCATTTATTTCTCTTAAGTTACATAATTTACACACAGTGTTATTACTATAGCAAAAGCCATCATTTGTTACATCCTTTTTGAATGAAATGATCAATAAATGTCATATGTTACACTTTTGGTGACGTTTTTTGTGTTTCCTGCAAAACTTGAAGTTAGGCGATTATTTTAACAGGGTGACGACCATAGACTGTATATAAATAATATGACAAGATAGTTGGTGTCTTTCTGCTTCATCTCCGCTAGGTGGCAGCGCCACAACGCCGGAAGTGCCCGAGTAGTTACGTAACTTCCTTGAAGGATATCGAAGTTTTGTAGTTCCTGGGTTGTTGACCTGTCAGCGTTGTAGTACAAGCTGTCACAGTTAAGGATACTTTGTCTGTCCTTCTGGTAGTAGCGGTTTTCGGACAGCAACACAGTGAGCTCCGGGGCTTCGGTCTCACACTATCGGTTCCTGCTGGTGTCAGCTAACCAGCGAGCTAACGGCTAAAGCTAGCAAACAAGCTTTACAGCTAGCCTGCTAGCTAGCATTCGACGGTAGCTAGCAGTGTTAGCTAGCGGTTCTCTGCAGTTGTCTAGCTAGCCTGCTGGCAGTACGAGACGAAGAAGCCGCCCACTCCTGCAAAGCAGCACTCCAGACAAAAGAGTGAACAGTAAGTGATCAGAAACTTAAAGTAGCTGTTTAATGTAAGCTAACAATACTATTCGAGGTAGTTAACATATTGATTTTAAGGATTTCCAGTAGGTTAATCCAGGGTTTGACAGTTGAGCTGCACAACCAGTGCCACCAGTACAACTCCTCTGTCAGCTGCTTTAGTCACTGGTTTAACTTCTGTATTAATCCAAAGATGCATATGCATATTGTGCTAACTCAAGTTGACTTCTGGTATGTCTATGTGATTTTTATCCAAGTCACTTATTAAAATAAGCGAAGAAGAAGACATCGGGAACATTGTGTGAAATGTAGTTAGAGCCCGTGGTTCTCAAAGTGTGGCCCGGGACCATCCGGAGGCCGGGACAGGGTCCGAGTGGCTTTATAACAAAATGGACATTTGATTTCTGCATTTTACCTTTACTGGAAGTACAATACACTAAGTATTCTAAGAGGTGAAACAGTCAAGTCAAAATAAGTTGATGACTTTGATAATTAATTAATTTTCGAGTGTTGACAACTACACTTCCTGCTTCTCAAATGTAAGGTTTTTCTGCTTTTCTCTTTGGGTTTAAGACTGTTGGTTGAACTAAAGAAGCAGCCTTTTTTAAATTCCTGTATATCTATATAATTAACAATTAAGGAAGAACATTATGAGCAGTTTAGGCTTCTCTTTTTTTTCTTTTTTTTTGAGTGGCATTATCTTACATAATAAGGTTGGGGGGCTGTCATGGACCTCTGTTGCCAAGCATCTGGTTTAACAAGACTTGACACTGTGCTTCAGTTGCTTTCTTATTATAGCAGCCTGTTTCAGTTATGATGGCATGAGCTGCTCATGTAAATCTCCTCTGTCAGTGTGTGAGAGCCGTGCAGATCTTCTCACTCTCAGTGCTCAGCTGTTGCCAACAGAAAGAGGCAGAGGATTGCTTCTTGTGCAGGAGCCCGGTGTTAGATCAGGTAGCTGCCACTGCATGGAGCGTGTACTGTCACGTATGTCACTCGTTGTACGAGTCATAGCTTGAACAACTGACATGGTAGCAACAGTCTAAATAAGGGTTGTTTAGGCATAATAGCAAGTTAAAGGAGTGACAAGGTTAGACATTTCAAAATAATGCACCATCCATTTAATGACCTGTGGCGTGATGGAATGCATGGAATGGGGCAGAGCCTTAACCCATAACACAAGAACACAGTTTCTATTGTGCCACCAAATATGGACCGATATGGTGGATGTCATGTCATTTTTCTGAATGGGATCTTTGACATTTCTGCGTTTCAAATTTGTTTACAGATCTAAATGCGATGGTAAAGACTATTTTTGCCCTGCTCTACCAGGATACACATGAAACTTATAGACTGATCATTTAACATAGACTCTTCCAGGTTTATCTGGTTCTGTATAGTCAATAATTAATGACAATTAATCTTTTGATAATTGGTACATCATAAGTTTGTTTTTTTAAAGCCAAAATAACATTTGATGGTTTAGCTACAACTTATACAATGTGATAATTTGCTGTGCTTCTGTTTCTCTCATTATAAATATAATATTGTTTGTTTTTTCAGTGTTGTTTGGACAATACAAATTATTTCAAGATGTTTATCTACCTTTTTATGATGGCTGTAAATCAGTAAATATAATTTTAACTTCTGTTTTTGATATATTTCATAAAGAAAGTCATCTAGATGGCTTTTATACGCAGCTGTTAAGTAAAGTCAGCTGAAATCTAATATGAAAGTTTGCTCTGCTGACTCTGGTGAAGCAGGGCTAAATTTCATGATGCCAAATGTGGCGTTAATTTAATCTCAGTTACCCTTACTTTTTTGGAAATAACAGCAGGCTGGACATGGAACCAAATGTTTAATGTTGAAACAGGTGGTGTTATTCTAATTTTCAGTTGACTTTCATGAAGCTGCTTTTTTTCCACTGCTTCCTGGTGGTTCATTTGAGCTGAGACACACACTGTGTTCTCCCTAAGTTACTGGGTCAAGGTTGACTCAGGATGTGTCATCTGACTGCAACAACCTCACAGCTGTCCAGATTTACAGCCTGTGTTCTGTATGCTATATATATATAATGCTTACTATGATTATGTAACATAGCGTTCATGTCCAAGAGAGTGCACTTGTCTCTATATTACTAATGAATGACGAAGCAATATATGTTTTATGTGTCAAGTATTCTTAGTTGCTTGTCTTGGCCTTTGACACAGATGGAGGCTCAAAGCTCCAGCGAGCTGCTCCTGTCCAGAAAGAGGAGAAGAGAGGGCTCCAATCGGGAAGCCGAGGAGGGTGAGAAGCTTGGGAAAATCCCCAGATGTACTGTGGTGAGTCAGCTGTGTCATTGAGTCTTCGGTTGTCATTGAGTGTGTCCAGCAGTTTCTATAGGCTCTGTGCATGCGCAAGCCACTCTGGCTGTTTATATATGCATGCATGAATATGCAGATCTTGATTTATCGATAGAAGATTGCAAAAGGTAGAACTTTTAAATGGTTCACACAAAGGGGTTAGTGCAATATACGATTTTATTGCAGATCAATAAAAAATGATCACAATAAGTTGACTGTGTTGAATTTCCTTTATTATGAGGATCATGAGCATCAGTTTATGCAATCATTAATGAAAGGGACCTTAGTATATATGAATACCTTCTTTGAGCTTTGTTTTTCACTAAAAAGGGTGTTGGCTAAAAAAAGATGTCATATCTGTAGTGCAATAAAATTATTTGTTCTATAACCCAATGTGAGGTAAAGTGATTCAAGTTATAACTTTACTCTGAATGAATAGAAAACTTCCTTGATCTCTGAAATCTTCCCTTTCTGTTGCTCTGGGTCTGTTAGGGATTGAAGCACCCGGCACCTTTTGCAGATGAGCTGGTGCCAGCTGATAAGAAACCCTACGAGAGAGTCAGCATGGAGGAGGCAAAGAGGGGAACACATCGTGAGTCTGACTCCTCATAGTCTTATAAAACCTTTTACCTCGTGTTTTTTTATACATGTTCTCCTTTCTTTTTTCCTCTCAGTCTTGAGTTCAGTCATACTGTACATGTGAATAAACACAGGACAATTTTAGATTCACTCTGTACAGAATAATTAATTAATTAATTAATTAATCTCTGCATGTCTGTCTCTGCTCGTGTCGTCCCTCTCCGTCCAGCTGAGAGACCGGTGCGGGTGTATGCAGATGGCATCTTTGACGTTTTCCACTCGGGTCACGCCAGAGCACTCATGCAGGCCAAATGCCTCTTCCCAAATACACACCTCATCGTGGGAGGTAGGCAGCAGTCTTCTTATTAGCTGCTTCATTCCTCAGTGTGAAACTGCAAAAACAAAACATGAAGACAATCCAGAGAGTTGAAATACCACTCTGATGAAGTCGAAGGGATAAACCAAACAGTTTTTTTAACTGCAATACAATAAAATAAGCTAAAGTAACAATAGTTTCAGCATTTAAAACAATAATGTTTGTATTTTTGTGCAGTGTGCAGTGATGACCTGACCCACAAATACAAGGGCTTCACAGTGATGAATGAGGATGAACGATACGATGCAATCAGACATTGCCGCTACGTGGATGAAGTGGTGCGAAACGCTCCCTGGACGTTAACACCAGAATTCCTCAAAAAGCATCGTGTGAGTGGATGAAACCAAGAATCACTTGAGTTAAAAGACAGAACAACATCATTAGAGACACTTAGTCTATTTACCTGTTTAAATCTTGAGTTTAGTGACCAAGAACTGTTGAGAAAAATACAACAATCTTAATCTTAAATGAATGAGGAAGATTTTCTTTGCTGTTTCTATGTGTATTTTAGTTTTTGTACAATTTGTAGATGCTGTGTTGATGTGTGTTGTAATGACCCTCCAGATTGACTTTGTGGCCCATGATGACATCCCATACTCCTCAGCAGGCAGTGATGACGTGTACAAACACATCAAAGAAGCTGGTGAGTGGCTAAGTAACCGAGAGTGGTAGTGTGTTACGCCAGTAATAGGGATATAAAGTCCAGTATTAATATAGCTTCCAATGCACATATGACACTGTATAGTACTGAATTAAAAACATATTCTGATCCATGTATTTATTCTTGCATTCTTTACATTAGCCACATGCCATTTTGCAACACACTAATCCAGTAGAGACCTAATTTATTGGTATAAATGTTATATTTTTATATGGATCCAATGGCTTACACCAGCCACAAACTTTATGCGTATGGTAATGTTATAACATAATAACAACGTTCAACATGCTTATAAATTTAGTTTTTGTTTGATTGTTTGACCACAGATAACTGTGTTTAGATTAGACTAGATTACATTTATTTGTCATTGCACAGAAATACAACGAAATTCAATGCACTCACGTACTGGACTCATAAAAAAAAAAAAAGCATAATGAAAAGTAAATAACAAGATACATTCTCATCATCTCATCTCAATAAATAGTAAATGGAAAAGATACATTCTCATCATCTCAGCACTTAATATATTCATGTCATGTCATTCATTCACTGAACCACAACTCAGTGCCATTGTATGCATTAAATCAGTAGTGTAAATATATAAAGTGCAGAGCATTGCATTAAGTGTGGATGTCCCTGATTAGTGCTGTCGGACCAGTGGCCTGAGTTGAGTATGGTGATAGCTATGGGATAGAAACTGTTCATGAATCTTGTGGACCTGTAACGTTTCCCTGAGGGCAGCAGTTCAAACAGATAATTGGCAGGGTGGAGTGAGTCCTTCAGAATGTTGTGTGTCTTCTGCAAGCATCGGGAGTTGAACAATTTTAACTATGAAGAAAACAACTCCCATGAGCCAACACTCCTTCAAAATGTTATCAAAGTTTATCAAAGTCTGTGATTGAAACTACACACTGTGAGTTGAAAATATAATGAAGCATGGCACAGCTGAATATAGCACAGTTTATAGTCATACTAATTATGTATCCTCCAAAATATGTATTTGAATAGTATTTAAAATATGAATACTAAATAACTGAAAGTTTTCACACATCTGTGTCTGGTGACTCCTGACTCCTCATCACCCTCTGCCCTTTGCAGGTATGTTCGCTCCCACCCAGCGGACAGAGGGCATCTCCACCTCTGACATCATCACACGCATAGTCCGCGACTATGATGTGTACGTCAGACGCAACCTCCAGAGAGGATACACAGCGAAGGAACTCAACGTCAGCTTCATTAATGTACGAAACTTATCTTTGCTTTGTAATGTGAGGGCGGTAATTTATGTTGAATGTGTGGCTTTTTCAGACCTCTCATCATCTTTCCTTCCCCACTGTTTATCAGGAGAAGAAGTACCACCTGCAGGAGCGCGTGGACAAGGTGAAGAGGAAGGTACGTGACGTGGAGGAGAAGAGCAAAGAGTTTGTCCAGAAGGTGGAGGAGAAGAGCATCGACCTCATCCAGAAATGGGAGGAGAAATCCAGGGAGTTCATTGGCAACTTCCTGCAGATGTTTGGCCCTGAAGGAGCTCTGGTGAGGATGTTGGTTTAGTGTGGTCTTTCATCACTGTTTAATCAGGCAGCATGAGGAAGAACACACCCTTCTTTACACTGTTGACTGCCTGAGAGACAAGTTGCAGTGGGAAGGAAGACTTTATCATCTATGACACACACACCACTTGGAAAACATTAGACTCTGTGACACACAGAGTGACACACATGTAATATTAATTATTTCAGTACATTTCTACTGCTTCATATTCACTTTCAATTTTATAATCAGGTAAGATAAGTCTTTATTGATCCCTAGAGGGGAAATTCAGGTGCAGCAGTAGAAAGATGAAAATAAGTACATAAAAATAGATAAATGTGACATGGTATGATTACTAACATATGTATAGATGCATATACCAGGATAATATAGACTGTGATTAAGTAATAATACTGTATTGATATAGCAATATAGAAATACAATATAGTTTATTGGGATAAGTATAACATATTAACATTGAATAGTATGATACAGTATAGTATGAGATAGTAATAAAAAATGGCATAAAAATGGCCAGAATGACTTACTAGGATTTGATACATAAGGTTAAGGACTTGAATTAACTTGGGACTTGGAAGGAAGGAAAGTTCTTTGCGTGCACAAAACATCTGAGAAGATTTAGTTCAATCTCATTGTTTTCATACATTAAGATTTCTTGAAGGAATAATATAATAATATGAGTAATTACAGTCCCATGAGTCATTACAACCCAAAAATATGTGTATAGACACTAAACTGATTGTGTCTCAGTTACTATAACAGATGATCTCACCTCCACAGAAGCACATGCTGAAGGAAGGGAAGGGCCGCATGCTGCAGGCCATCAGCCCAAGGCAGAGCCCCGACAGCAGCCCCACCCGCGAGGAGCGCTCCCCCTCTCCCACCTTCCGTCTCCCCTTCTTCACCAAGACCTCCCCGCCTCCCTCGCCTCCACCCCACCACAGTGGGGCCCGTGGATACCTCATCAGCGAGGACGACGACGAAGACGATGAAAACTAGATTGAGACGCGTTTCGATGCATCATCGTTGTTGGGCCGCAGTCAGACGCTACAAGTTCACTGGGCTGTCGAGTATCGTGGTTTTCATCGAGCTCCTGCTTCCATTTCTTTGTTTTTGTTCATGATTTCAGCACTTCAGTGTCACGTTAACTGTAACAGCCAGTTTCTCCACAGCTCATCTTTTTAACAGCCAATTTTGTTGTCTTTGTTTTTTACGTAACGGTCAGTAAAATTTACCACTAATCATCTGAGTTGTTTGAAAATTAGTCTCATTTTGAGTTTATTAGTCACTCACTGTCCCTTAGGAATATTTGCAGGGGGCTGCACTGAGTGCACGCCTCCACCTATGATGGTTTTCTTAAGGCTGGCATTGTAGTGAAATAGGGTTTGTGTTTTTGTTTCTGTCATGGATTTAGCGGGAGGGCTCGCAGGTTTTTGGTCACGTGCTGGAACGGCACATCTAGTTTGGTGTGGGAGAGGTGAGCTGAAACCTCACAGAGACACTGTTGAATATCTCCTCGGGATGTTTTACAGAGCAGGTCAGAAAACTGGACATTTAAATGAGCTGCTCATGTCGGGCAGTTTATGTTCTGCTCATACTAACAAGAAAACAACCTTTACTTTTTTTTTTTTCAAACAAGAAATAACAAGAAAAATCCAGATATCATCAAATCTGAGCTGAGCCTGAGTCTAGTGTTATACATCTACTAAACAGCAGCTTTTCCCCATTTCTGTCTGCCTGCTTTGGGGCTACGCGTGTCTGTGTGTGCATGTGATGTTTGTGCGTGCAAGCTCTTACGCCGGCATGTTTGAAACGTCGTCTGGGTTCAGCTTTGACTTTACTGCATACAGTAATAAATTTGCTTTTCAATGTTTTTGTCTGCTGACAAGAATCAGTCTTTGGAAGACTAGTTTCAAAACTGGACGCCTTTTTTGTGGCATAAAAAGTGAGGGTGACCCATTTAAATGTTGATGTAGAAATACTTATTTTTGTAGATTTCACCTTTCCTTTCTTTATCCTCTGTACAGATAATGATCTGATCATCTTTGTTTAGAAGAGCCTTGAATCAACTTGAGCAAGACTATATCTTTTTTGTAATGCACTTCCTGCATCACCTGGGCCTGTAGGGAAGTAATAATTTTCATTTGATACATGTGATGGCAAAAGAAAGTATTAAGTTTTAATTCATATGTATAAGAAGACCTGAGAACTGCCTAAATGCCCTACTTCTCATGAGAAATGACATTTTTTAGTCATAAGCACACTTTTATGAGTAAGGCTTTCTCATTAGTAGCACACAAAACAGCTGCAATATTTAGTCAACAGGAAATAAAATGTTCACTTCAATTGATCTTTAAAATGGCAGAAAATGCTGTTTTCAGCCTCAGATATGGAGGTGTCCTGCTTTTCTGTTTTGTATCACATAAAATTGAACACCTTTTAGGTTTCTGGGTGACAAAACAAGAAATTTAAAGACATCAACATGGATTTTGAGAAACTGGAATAAACCAAACTATCGATTAATCAAGAAGATAATGGGCAGATTACTCAATAATAGATGATCATTAGTTGCAGCCCTAATGCACAAGGCTGTTGCAAACACTTGGGGCTTTTCCAAATCCTGCACGAATTGGCAGGACTTCCACTTAACTGAATGGAGTCTGTGCAAACAGTCTGCATCAGTTTAAGGGTGTATTTTTGGCAGACTGGACTCTGTCACATAGTGGTGTAAGCGGTTCAGATTATGTATCAATGAAATTCCAGATCAACATTTATGTAGCTACCTCCTTCTTCCCTGAACTGATTCCTGAGATGAGCACAAAGTATGAGCATTATATTTTCCTTACTGAACAGAGCCATTGTTGCAGCACTGACGCAATGTGACTGGGTCAAATATTTGAGATTTTCAGGCCTTGGCGTGTGTGTGTGTGTCCTGCATCTCCGGTGATTAAAGCATGTGTTATGTCTCCTATATAACCGAAAAATGAAACATCACAGGTGATCTGAAGATGTAACCCAGTACTGTCAGATGACTCTAATATAAATGTTGACAGATGTCGGATTGATCTGTTCTCGGCTTGGTTTCCCAAAAAGAACTTGTGGTTTAAATCAGTCTTACTGCAGCAACAAACACTGCCTCTATTCTTGTGGGTGCAAATCAGATTTCAAGGTTGGGAAATAACTCCAAATGATTCCCAGTTATAAATTCCTACTTTATGTATTAAAGGTATAAAAAGCAGTATAATCTGGAGAGAAAATCCAGCCGTGATTTTGGTGCTAAGCTACTTTTGGGAACCCTCGCCTCAGTTCTTGTGGAGTCTGTTCCTTTAAATCAGCGTGAACTTCTCAGTCAGAGCATGTCCACGACTTCATGGTGGCAAACAATCCAGTGGCCAGCCACTACTGCTAGATACAAATGTAAATGTTTTAACAGCGTTTTAATTATTTTACTGTTTGGGGCTATTTTTGTTTAATGTCCTGGTTGTAGAGGAAAGGCAAGACAGGAAAAATGTATTAAACATGTTGGCCAAAGCAAATCTCGACCTTGACTTATTTTGTCTCCTGTTTTATGCAACTGTTGAGTGCTTTTCTGGATCAAGTATTTATTCTGAGTTTATTCCTCCACAGACAATTTAAACCTGTATGGTCTGTCGGTTTGGTTTGGGCACTATAAAAACAGCTTTGTGTCTTGTCAATATGTGAAAAGTGGTTTTGAACCAATATATTCAAGGTTTTTACACCTTTTCTAAACTCAAATTCAAGCATTTAAGCTTTCCAGCACCTCACAGCCATGGTATACTTATTATTTCACTTCTTTAAATTTGACAAAAAACTAATTATGTTTAACAGCATTCAATACTACATTAAAACGTGTATTTTGCTATAGTAAGTTGTAAAACTTTCATGCACTTTTAGACATTAAATCTGCAGCCATCAAAAAAACATTTAATTTACCTGCTTTTTTTAATTTAATGTGATTTAATGATCATGATTATTTAATGTCCAGAGTCAGGGATCAAGAGATCACTCAGCTTAGCTTGTCTGATGTGGTGCCAGAGGACAACTATGACAATGGGACTGTTTATTAGGGCCGGAGCAGGCAATGACCTGCGAGGTCCCTATTGTATTTCAATTTTTCAATTTCTATTTCAATTTTTATTTTTATTCTTGTGCCCAAATGATCAAATTTTTCACTGCCTGAAAATACCCCAGTAACACCTGGCTCAATTCGCATGCGCGGCCCTTCTGCGTAATGCGCATGCGCAGTGTATAAAAAAAATAAAAAAAATATATATTTTTTTTAAAAAGTAAAAAAAAAAAAAGTAAAGAAGTAAAAAGGACAGTGGTGGAACAAGTATTCAGATCCTTTACTTCAGTAAAAGTACTAATACCACACTGTGAAATGACTCCACTCCGCTCATTTTAACTACCTAATAAACTTTTAAGTGGTTTAATTTATAAAAATGGATAATCATTTTAAATGTATCATGTTTTTCATTTTAAATCTTGACCTGAAATGTAACTAAAGCTGTCAGCTAAATGTAGGAGTAAAAAGTACAATATTTGCCTCAAAATGTAGTGGAGTAGAAATATAAAGTTACATAAAAGTACCTCAAAATTGTACTTTAAGTCCAGTACTTGAGTAAATGTACATAGTTACTTTCCACCATTGCTACCTGCCACTTCTAACTTATACATATCAGTTAAGAGTCCTCCTTCAGACACTGTATGAGGATTAAAGGGAGTTTGTGCATTATTTTACAAAACTTGTCAATGCCCTCCTGAGGATAACCCTTTAAAGTTTTATTGATCGGCCCCTAGGTGGCACTGTGGTGGCAGTCTAATTTCATATTTGGTACCGTGGCCACACTATAACACTTAAGGCAATGAAATTCATAGGGGTGGTATAGACTGGCCCCTGTAACGCACACACCCCGACGGCAGCATGCCCCGACACGCGTGTACTGCGAGGGCCCGTTCAGTACTGCTTGCAGTCCTAGTTTTAGTTATAGATTTTTGGTTAACATGAGTAATTCCGTGGATAAAACACCAGATTGTCTTTCTCAATGAGTATATTTGAACTGAGGCATATTCTTAATCTTGAAATCCTAATGGCTAAAATTAAACATTTTCCAACTGGATTTTCAACACCTGTAAGAACATATTTGTGAAATGAATAGACAGAATAAAAAACTGAACTAACCAGAGCTGTGCTGCACCAGTATCACCCCAAATACATTGTTCCCAACCACCCCTTCCTCATGTCAGACATCAAGAGGAAACAGTACTTGCAATACAACCCAAAAGAATATCATTAAAACAACAAACCCACCCAGAGGCAGGGTTGGTTACATAGTCAGATTTTATTGGACAGAACGGTCACCAGGGCTACAAACATGAAGAAGCAGACAGTGACGAGGCAAACACCAGGGGGAGACCTCACCTCGCTGCAAACACGCTGCCAGTGCCAGACTTACCAAAAGCATCTTTGAATCAAACTGGTGTGACAAAGTTGATCTTAAGAAACAGGAAATTTGAGTCACAAACTAGCTCATCGATGGTCAAGCCTCAAATCTGTCTGGAATGTTCCCCTACGCTTTGACTTACTGGATGCTGATAAACTAATCGTGGAAAAACAGCAGATAGGGAAAGAAACAATAATCTCTCCAGAAAGTACAAAAACAGCTCGGTCACCATCAATCCCTTTCTCTTTTCTAACTGCCCATGAGAAACTTTGAATTGAGACTTTTGACCGTTCCCAAAAAACACAGATCAAATATCAATCAGTCCACAATACAGAATCAGACGATGAATCTTAATTTGAAGGGTAGAGTCTACGGAGACAAAGGTTCATATACAGGAACGATATCAGGATTCATTTTAACCACAACAGCTACAAATCATCTCACCAGGGATTACCTCTAGGACGTGTGGGACTTCTAAAGTAACTGGAGAGTAGATAGTGGAATAATAACACTGAATAAACACAAGAGAGCACCCCCTAAAGACCCCTAAAGACACCTAAAGGTGCCCCGCCCTCT
Source organism: Centropristis striata (assembly GCF_030273125.1). Taxonomy (NCBI): domain Eukaryota; kingdom Metazoa; phylum Chordata; class Actinopteri; order Perciformes; family Serranidae; genus Centropristis; species Centropristis striata. The sequence goes on along the minus strand of NC_081527.1, from coordinate 13,160,920 downwards.
CCCCCTGGTCCCCATCTGCATCACTTGTCTTTTTCTTTTCAGACACCAGTTGGTTTACAGGTTTACTCATCACTACGAGATATATACGATACAATGGTTCACATTTTGCATATATCTGTGCATTATATCATATTTACGTTTTTTTATTTTAACGATGTAAATTCAATCTCCGACACCTAGTTAGGAAGGGGTGAGGGTGGTGGGTGGGGGTTGTATGAGAGAAGCTATAAGGATCGAGGGGAGGAGAGAGAGACAAAGTAGGAAAAAAATCTTAACAGGATAGATGGGAGGGAAGAGTGGTCAGTTCGCTGCCTAGAGTGGGGTTGAATTTTAGCAGCGTGTTTCATAGATGCCGGAGCGGCCGATGTACCGCACCCATTTGATGACGTCGTGGTCACTGTAGTTGAGCTTGGACTCAAACACCTTCAAGTAGCGCACCTTCAGACCAGAGGGAGCGAAAGGAACCTGCGGAGACGGGAGGAGGAAAAAAAAGCGTGTTGGGGCATGCTGGGAGCTGTAGGCCACACAGGTCGCTGGGTGTGGGTGTGAGAATGGAGCAAACTCTGAGCAGGAAGAGTGTGTCTGTCTATGAGGAAATATTCAGCAGGTTGTAATTTGCATGACTGATACTGGGATCTCATTTAATCCATAGTCCACTTGTTTGCTGCCAACTGTGCTAAAGGCAAAAGAACAGTAATGTATGTGCGACTGAGAGGAGTACTGACCTCAAAGTTCATAGAGATGGGAGGCCTGGCCCATTTCTTCTTATCGTTGGTCGGCAGCAGCTCGATCTCAGCGCTGATCTGAGACTCCTTCATCCCAGCCATGCGTTTGATCCTGCACACAAACATAGTAAGTGTTAGTTGGATTTTTAGCAACATGGAAGCCAATTTTAAAAACCCTTAAAAGAATAAATTAGTTTAAAAAATGGGTTTACAAAAGAGTGTAGAACTCTGTGTGAGAGGTTAAACAAACAGACACCAAAGAGGAGCTGTTAATTGTTAACATGACACAGAGTGCATAAAACTGAGTTCGGTTCTATCTTGTGAACTCGCGGGTGGAGCTACTACTCACTTCCAGACGATGGCGTTCTCACTGGCCTTGTACTTGGCTTTTCCCTTCATACAAATCACCTGCACGCCGCTAGTGTTGAGGGGTGTTGGGATACGCACCTGAGAGTTGATAATGAAGAGAAGAAAAATGCTTCATACACATAGTTTCAAAGTGTCTCTGATTATATTTGCACTTTGTGGCAAAATGACTAACTAGTAAATTCGGATCTATGTTTGCTGCTAATGGCTGTTTGCATTCATCAGCACCTCGACTTTCATGAGCACTCACCTCGATCTTCTGTGCCAGCAGCGAGGGTTTGAAGTTGGACTTGATGACTACCTTAACCTCCAGCTTAGTGCGGCCAACCTCCCTGACCAGAGGGATAACTCGGAACGGCAGGATGATGTCTTTAGTGGTGCGATACCTGCAATAAGAGAGGAGAAGAAAAGTGGTTCGTTTAGAAAAATTGTGTTGTTTTACAAGTATAAACAATGATTTTCTGAGGTTGTTATAGTGGCTATCAATGTAACATCCATTCACGTCTTAAACAATGCATTTAAAGAGATAACTGACCATGTGAACACAAAGTAGGGCACGTTATACATTTTATATGTGGTTTATATAGTTTGCATTGAAGGGGCTGTACACAACATTCAGAATATTAATATAGCAGGAAACAAAAATGTACAGGGTAAAAGGTATGATGGAGTGTGTTTTTTTCTGTGTGTGTTTTAATCTGAGTTTCTCTTTTCTTTGTTGACAACAACCAGCAAAACATTGTTGTGGTACAGCCACATCAAGGCCTTTACACACTGGGGGTGTTTTTTCTGTGTGATTAAATTGCACATCATCAGTTTTTCAAACTGCAGTTTTTGGAGGGGTTTTTTGGAACATGGTGAATTTTTCTGAGCTTCCGCACTGTAAGTAGTATAACAAGTAACAGCAACAAATAATGATGTGTGCAACGGACACATTCACACGTTGACACACGTCAACATTCACAGTGTGAGAATACCTCGACAAAGGCAGATCCAGATCCATTCCTACTGATCTTACCCTTCATAATAAAGCCCTAGACGTATACACTACATACTTTTTACCAGAGGGAACTCAAATGCACCCAGAAAATTTTGCTTATAGGAAACTCAATAATATAGCTTATAGTAGCTTAGGCTATACAACAACTGACCTCAGACAGTCTGCCAGACGCAGCTCTGGGTCAATAGGATGCTGCTAGCTTGCCCTTTGTGTGTGCAAAGCTATTCAAACCATTAATTGATCAAATGATGCAACTGTCACAAATTTGCTGATGATATGTATAGTATTGAAGTGAAACATACGCAGGTGAGTATTTTGCATTTTTATGTATTCGTCATGCCCCCAGTGTGTTGGTTCCTGTCTGGACAAATTAATAATAAACAAAGCTTTAAAAAAATTTTTTAATCCATCTACTGACCTCATGAGCTCATACTCTCCATCAGGGGGGATGAAGCTGATGCTACGCTCTGAGTCGAACTTACTGAGGCGCACACATTGGTGGAAAGTGCAGTCATCGATGGCTATGGACTGCTTCCCACTGCCGGGAGAAAAAACACATCAGAGACACACAAAAAAAAGAGACAAAAGAACATTAGTTTACCTGTTCACCGCTATTAATTATACCTAATGTAAAGATAAAACTTCTACTCTCCCTCAATTAATATCCATAGTTTAAAATGTAGTACACACAGGGACACAACTGCTAGTATCAAGACATGAAAACCTGGTGGAAGTTAATGACACTACTGTGCAATAACACACAACACAGTCCCTATTAGATGTTAGGTGGGGTGCTAAAACAAACCAGCCATTCCACATAATTGGGAAACAACCACTGGGATGTACACTGAAGAGTTAACAAAGGTGTGTTTGATTTGTATTGAGTGTGTGGAGAGCATCAGTGCATGAGATGAATCTTAATGTGCTAAAGGGCTCAGACAAGACACGTGTGTGTGTGTGTGTGTGTGTGTGTGTGTGTGTGTGTGTGTGTGTGTGTGTGTTGAAGTAGCAGAAGGTGAGGACACTTGTCAGTACAGTACCTTCCTCCCCCTAAATCACTGAGGTACAGCACATAGAAAAGAAAGAGAGGGAAAGAAAGGAGAGATGCATCCAAAGGAAAGAAAAATTAAAATAATAACTTGTAAAGCTTGTCTTGTTGTAAAACAGCAAGACAACACTCATAACAAAGACACGGGGCTAACAGACAAGGATGGAAAATAGTATAAAAGCTCCATTCTCAAAGAAACTGAATTGCAAATTATCTAAATGATTGTCAGCTTCCATTATCAAAATATGGTTAATTTCAAGATATTCAATTTGCTGTCTACTTGTTATTGTCACTCACCTCTTCCCTGCGTCATCAGATGCTCCTCCCTTGCCCTGCTTGTCGATGACAATCTTGTCATTCATGCCGAATTTGCACTCGGGCATTCCGCTCAGGTAGCTCTTCATCACTACTCGGCCCGACACGTGGGCGCTCAGGACCTGGCCTGGACAGGACGGGGAATAATGCAACCTGAGTCTAAAACTGGCCAGACTACAAATCAGATTTTGTGCCACATTGTTGGTTTTTGGTGACTGCTGAAAACTCTCTTTAAAGTTAAAATCTACGACCCAAATGTAAACAAAAGACTAAAAATGGGATCATAAATCAAAACACAAGATTGGAATTTGTTATCATACTGAAGTCTTTTCATAAAACAAATATGTAAAAATAACAAGAAAGGAACAAAACTATGAAACTACTGTTGTTCTGACTGATACAGTTTCAATAAATCATTCATGTCAGCGGTCCCCACCCAGCTTGTTCGAGACCACATAAACAGACCTTGCGGTGACATGAGCAGGTTGACGCTCTCCAGTACGTCCAGGAAAAGCTCATTGCGGCGATACTTGATGCCTTCGCGACGCCAGCCGATCTGCCCCGTCACCTGGCTGGTGATCTGAGACTGCTCCTCTTTTGTCTGGGAGACAGGGAGAGAAACTGTATCACTATCAGCAATAAAGGAGAAGGCTGACACACCGACAAATGAAAGAAGGCGATGAAAAGGGATCATTAGCACTACAGGGAGGGAGGCAAACAAATGCGACATGGTTCCATATGTGGAAAAAAAAAAAAAATCCTGAGCTAGGATCTCAGTATGGTGTTTATTACCTGGTGCTATATTATGAAGGGTCCAAGAGCAGTTGAGGAGAGAAAAGGAGAGAACAGAAAAACATGATTATTTTTTAGACATTTTTCTTAACCAGTTTAACTTATAATAACGATTGGCAGATAGATAGTTCTGCAAAAACCCAGTTTTAAAGCTTCCATCTAATGTTTTGTGTCCATGGTGTTTTGCATAATTTCATTAAAGACACTAGTGTCACTGGCAGTGTGGATATCATTACATCACACTGTCAGTTATTGCTTCATGTCATTGTTACCACTTAAAAATATCTTGAGCAAAACTGGCTTGTCACATCCCCAAAAAACACTGTTATTCTGCACCCATCTGTAACTTGTGATTCTCCAGGACCTTGTCCAGATTATAATGAGAAATGTTCCTAATATTAAGTCTCCGCTCACTGATATAAATGAGGTACATACATCTCAGTTTGATGCAACACAATCCAACAGCACCAACAAGACCTAAAACCGTTTCAAATTAAACTGAACATTACAAGCTTCATGACTGCACTAGTGAGAGATTAAACTGGTCTTACTGACCTGTCCCTTAATGCCCTGCTGGGTTATGAAGGTCTTCAGAGCGCCAGTCTCTGAGTTCTGGGGGTATCCAAAGTCCAGGATCTCTGTGAAAACACAAACAGATAACCATTGGTGAGAGATAAAAATGGGAAAAACTAGAACATGTACCAGTGTTGCCTAAGTGAGACATTATATCAATACAGCTTTCACTGGGAGGACAAACACATAATATCTACTTAATATAATTATAATGTGCTTCTATATGCTCCTGAGCTGCCCAGTTCTCAGATCTAGCCCATCATATTTTGTATGACGCGTCTCCTACCATCCAGCAGCTCGTAGATGAGCACAAAGTTGTTCTTGATGTTCTCCTCGCTGATCTTGCCAAAGTAGGCCGTCATGACGTCGCACATCTTGTAAAGGAACTCGAACACCATGGCGGCGTTGACATTTTGCTTGGTGACGGCTGCCAACCAGATGTTGGAGCGCTTGACATGGAAGAAGCTGGTGCGGGCGATGTTGGTCACCGGGGATCGAACCTGCTGCCGGGCGTGAATCACGTTCACACGGAACGCATCCACTGCGTTACGCCTGAGATTTGGGGAAAGAAACAGAGACAAAGACAACAACAAAAAAGAGAAAGATACTTGAGTTGTTAAGAATTTACTTTTACATAACAGACTGTTGTAACACTATCCCAACATGAGTTTGAGATCCAGTTCAGAACTTGACGCAAATTAAATCATCCCTTTAGACCTCAACAGCAAATCCACCCATTCCAGGGAAAGAGCAGTAATAAAAACATTTTCCAACCATCTGGAAACAGACACCTTAAGTTGGTGCATTACGGCAGAGAAAAGGAGTGTTGTTTTGTGTAAATGGTGATAATTACCAGGAGGGAGAGGGTAGGCTCTGAAAGTTTAGGTTGACACCCAGGCAAAAACATCATAACTATCTGGACTCCATGGGAAAAAAATATGTTTTACCTATGCACGATACAAATCTAATCTGAAGTTTTACTTTAGTGTCATGATGCTATGGGGAAACGCAGCCCTGATTAATGTGGATTTATAAATAACAGGGCAGAGGATGCAGCATGTTCTGACAGGAATAGCAAATACTACTGAGAACCTGTAGAGGTCTACACTAGCACAGACCTTTCTGACATTCAAGCCACCAGTATCCAATTCTGATAATGTAATGCCATATTAATATTAGAAAAAACAAGCCTTGTTAACAAATTAACCACACTCTTACTTATTGTTCCCATATACAGGTGCCTTCTTGGTTGATGTTATATTATGTTCAAAGATAAAATGTGTACTATGTCTGCAAAGTATCAACATTTATGTTCATCCATGTGGCTATTATTGAATAAAGACAAAAAGGTACAATATTTCAGTCTAGGAGGTAAGGCTGTACCGAATAGTTCGAAGCTTCATAATGGTCACATTCAAATTCTTAAATCAACATTCAAATGCTGTGCAGCTTTGTTAGCATGTCTATTCAATCTGTTAAAAGCCAGTGATTCTGCACAATTGCGGATAAAGATTAGGCTACACTAATATTAATATTACACAATTTGTAAAATCAGTTTCCAGTGGTGGCTGTGTAGGATTGTTTGACGAATGTGATCCAAACAATTTCCAGAGCGTTGTAAAAATAATTTCCAAAATTCACAAAATGTGATTAATTTCATATTTGTTAGCATTTGAATCCTTAATAGACGCTTTCAAAAAAAAAAAAAAAAAAAAAAAAAAGATTTGGTACAGCCCTACAAGGAGGCTGCCATGAGCTTTACCTTGTCCATTTAACTGTTTCCATATTAAAGCTAACAAGTATTAACACCTCAGCTAAAAAAAAAAATATTGGACACATTTTTCTTTGAAATGTGAAAAACAACAACATTTACCCTTTGAAATAATAAAAAAAACCGTCAACAAAATTTTAACCAAAATCGAAGTCAATTGAAGTTGAGTTTTCTTAATTCAAAGCCCTCTTCCTCAAATGAAACCCCATAAATCATCTGAAATAATCTAAACAATCTCCACATTTCTTCCTGCTAAATCAGAACAGAATAAAAGGACGATCAGACTACTTAACCATCGTATCCCATGCTCAAGACTACATGCTTAGGCGTCGGTAGATTGGTTTGTGAGCGTCAATACTCATTAAAGGGCTCGGGTTGAGGCTGAAGTTTTGCTTTGAATGGACTGGCTGTTCTATCTCAGTATCTATAATGTCATGACAGGTGACTCATGCTTATAGGAAGTATCGGGAAGTTGACTGTGGAATCAATGGGCATGCAGTTAGGGGGTTTCAGGGGGTCATTGATCGGTGGCCATGAGAGGGGAGGGGTCATGCTTGATAGGCTGGAGCATCTCTTACCTATTCCTACAGGGGCCAAGATGGACAGATGGAGGAAAATGGTGATACAGAGGATAGAGAGGAAAAAAAGGATGAAGTAAAAGGAGAGGAGAGAGACAAAAATGCACAAGAGACATTTTCGTGCATCATGTACACAGACAGAATGAGTAACGAGATGTCTATCATGACGCCATTATTGTAACTGGATATGTTGGGAACAAGTCCGCAGCACTATATTGCTCTTCACAACAGCATGGCAAGTGCATATTGATTATTTATATCACTTCATAACAGCTTAATTATTTCAAGTGGATCAATTTCTACATCAGCTTTAACTAAAAGCCCTTTGCAATAATAAAAAAAGTGTAGCCACAACAATATAGCACATACACTGCATCAACTTTAGTCTGTGAAATTGGCAAAGTTGTATATAACTGTAACACTTAAAAGATAGCTCTCTAGTTAATCATTGTAGTCCGACCTAGTCAAAGTTTCTGCCCTACTTACTTTATGTGCAGTGTTGCTTGCTAGCATCTTTGGTAGACCAAATATACAGAGACATCTCACTGCCTGTCGGACTAACTGCCAGTTTTGGGTAAACTCCACTCGAGCTGTCATTTTCTTTAATCTGAGGCCTGAAAAGTAATGTTAAATGAAGTCCAATTTTGTTTTTTTCCCCCACAAACAAACTGTACTGGTGCACAGTCCACCTAGGTATATTATTGGCCATCTAAGCATATTTGGCAACCCATTTGGGTATTATTTTGGAGACAGAATAAGAGAGTGTGCAAGTATAAACTGTATACACATGACTAAAAACTTTCATTGATTGTGATGCCCAATGTTAGAAAAAAGTATTCAGTTCATCAGTGAATAGCATGAAGTACACTGCTGACTGGAGTCTCTGAATGGGTCAGACGTGGGTTGAACGGGTATTAGCAGGTCTGCGTTGTATATGCCACAAATAAAATCTAATACTGAGAGAAACACTATAAAGTGTTATTATTAATGAGATATGATATGACAGCATCAGACATGCATTTGAGAGGAATGAGAGGAGTATATCTCAGTTGTTCCTTGCCCCGTTTGCTCAGTGCTGTTAAATTGTATTTACGTGACGGAAGTCTTTTCCACCCAACTGTAAACATTGTGTTCATAAGGCTGTGAAGTCGACTTCGGTTTCCTGCGTATGTATTCAGTGCTATTCTGTAATATACATTGTACTTGAGACGAGCAGCCGTACAGTATTTGTGCCAACACTAGACACTGATTAAAAATAAAGCAGCCACAACTACATGACTGATTGCTGCCTAGAAACAGGACAAAAGATGGAAGGGAGCCTCTATGTAACAAACCTGCAGAGCTTGCATTCATCTCATTTAAACAAGATGTTCTAATGACGTCTCAGCCTGCTAATGTGACGTGCAACAAGAACAGATGTAAAATGCAGCATACTGTTTTGTTGCTGCCCCTATCCACTGTCTCCTCTGTGCCTCTAACCCCACAACTACTGTAAAAAAAACCTGTTAAAGACAAAATTGACTTACGGGTTCACACAAAAAGTGACCTCCCTGACCCAGCAGCGCTCCTCTGTAGCCACATTATTGACACAAGGAAATACATTTTAACCGTTGTGCCTTCTTTACACCTTGCCAACCCTCACTGCCTAAATCTACAAGGCACTGGACTGGTGTCTGTTCTGAACAGATGACTGCCGTCAACTTAATCACTGATTACGGCTGGGTTTACACAAAACAGAAAGTGATGATTGGGTGTCAGCATGGAGACTTGGTATGTCCTTTACAGGTGAATCACATCAACAATGTATCACAAACAAACACATAAGGAAGAGGAAAGGAGGACAGACAGTAGAAGTCAGATCTTGACAATATATGAAGCGTATTCTTCTGGCCACATAGCTGAGTTCCTGTCAACAAAATACCCACTGATCCGATATGTGGATCTGGGCATCTTTCACCTGACAAATGTTGACAAAAATGAACATGAAAAATATTAAATTAGATTATTTTTTCCCGATTGTACCCATATTTTGTGTTGTTCCCTTATTATAATAATGTGTGCTTTATCAGTCATTTATTTTGAGAACAGCACCTTTGCCTCATGTTTTTGAATTTGTAAATAAAAACAATTCATTTTTATTAAACAAAACTGTGTTCTTTGCCTAAGGCTTGAAAAACATTGTCCTAAATGTTATGCAGGTTTAGCTATTTTTAAACAAGAGAAAACAAAAACAGACAAATGTAATCTATTTAGTTTAGAAAAAGGACATAATCCTCTCTCATACCTATGGAACCATTGCCAATCTGTCCACCCCTGCCGGACGAGGCCCTTCTTATTGACACAAGTCCCTCAAAATTTAGGAATTTTACAGCAACTTACCCAATGTCATCTCGGTAGACCCTGGAGATGAGGACCTCCCCCTTGTGGTTGTAGATAAACAATCCTCCAATCATTGTGGCTGCTTCTCAGTCCCAACTGGCCATGGTGAAACCAAACCCCGCCTGAGGAGAGCGAGAGATCACAGGGAGGAAACAGGGAAAGGAAAAAGGGGTGATAGAGAAGTGAAAGCAATGAAAAGTGAGGGAGTGACCAACAGTACAGGGAAACGCTTGTCCCTCACATCCGCTTTTTTCTGTCTCTTTCTCTCTCTCACACAAACAGCACTATTGCCAATTGAATAAACCCTGCAGCTGCCCCACTGTGGTGACTCATTTTCACTGCATGCATGTGCACATACATACACACATTAAAAGAAAAAAAAACACTCTAATATAGGCTGAAGAGACTCCGCCACCCACACAACAGTCAAATCCTTGTTTCCTTCCAAAGTAAGATTAACAGCAGATTAGCAGCCACCAGTTGTTTGAAGCAGGATGCCACCAGTCAGCTACAAATCTGCTGCTCTTACTGGGTTGCAATTTACTATCAGGTGCAGTCTAGATCAGACTTAGACTAAACATGACATTCAAAAGATTAAAACCTATGGATTACATAATTCATCTAGAGGCAGTGCAGATGTTAGCGTTGCTTTTTTGTGGCCTTAGACAAACAACAAATCATAGCAGTTTGCTCTCATTCAAGAATGAAGCTTCTGGAAACCAGGGGATGAAGGACATGCTTGGAATTCCTCGAAGACTGAGGCCAGACCACTTAAACACACGGTGCTCAGAAGAAGTAGACAACACAATCAAATGCCCAAGATGAGTAAAATAAATCCCCCATTAAGACATTGCCGGGTCGTGACCGAATAAACCGTGCACTCGACCTGAGCGGGTTTAATCGCCCATTTATTGGCCAGTCAAGATGTCTGCTCACTCGGGCCATTTCCTAACGTTCATACATTTTTCATATTTTCTCATTTGTTCCTCGACCGGTGAGGGACACGCTTGCTCGGAAACACTTAATATTAAGCATTGGTATGTGGCTACAACGCTGATGGAGGCTTGACCTTCAGCTAAGATCAAAGTGATGGAGAATAGACCGAGTGAGAGGTAGCTAGCTAATTTAGCTTCAGGCTAGCTGGCGAACCAGCGTCAAGCCGTGCGGAATTTTAAATGGACTTCCGGTGAAAAGAAAATCCGACCGTTTGACGACCATTTAAAACGCAATACCGTTAATTATCAACAACTTTCGCAACAACAGTTTAACATTATAGTACCGACTAGCCCCCTAAACATTAAATAGTTAATAAAATGCATACTGTGTGCTTTTATTTTGTGGCGAAATCTTCATCTTGTCCGTTATCAAACAGCTTGCCGCTGCTAGCTTGACGTTAGCTAACGGAGCGGCAGCTAACGTGGCTAATGCTAGCATCGCCCCGAACCTAACAGTTTCACCGGCTTTCCTAAACGGTTACCGGGCTACAGTGGATCATTTTGACGAGAAACATGTAAACCGTCTCGACTTTGATGCGCTTACCCTCACGAACGCCACCAGTCTTTCGCTCCCGGTTTGGCCTCGGATATGTCAGGATCCAGTAGATTCCCAGTTCACACACCCGCTAATTCCGCTCCTTCCTCCTGGTCCTCCGCTAGCTGTCAGCTGACCCGCCGTCCTGACGCACAGCCGTTCCGCTGTGACAGGAAAAGGCGCGGCTGGTGCGATGTGTAAACCGCACCCAGGCCTTGTTGTGATAAGATACAGACAGTGACCCTATTAAAAACATCTATTAACTCATTTTTTCAAGTTTTGCAGGAAACACAAAAAACTTTTAAAATTACATTTATTGATCATTTCACTCAAAAAGGATGTAACAAATGATGGCCATTGGCATAGTAATAACACTGTGTGTAAATTATGTAACTTTAGAGAAATAAATGACTTAGGCAATTTTTTTTAACATGACTTTGTGATGATATGATAACACTTATTTTGAAGGTCTCTACATAAGAGTCACACAAGCCTGTCAGAAACATGACAAGTATGATGAGCATTAATGTTACTTCAAAGTGTCATTAATGTCAATGACACATCCCATGTCATGTTTATGACACGCTCATGTCACTCTTATGTCGACACCTTAGAGTAAAGTGTTACCAATATTAGTGTCAACAATAAAACACTGGTAAACTAAACTGATAACTAAACAATCTCCCTCTAGCTCTTCTTTGCTGGGTTCTTATCTGATGCATATGAATATGGCAAATTGTCAAAGAAGTGATGATCTTAAAGGAAAAAGTTTTTTCCATAGGTGGCAAGCTTCATGAGATGATTTAGGCAACAAAAAAAACCCAGATTTTGACAAAAAATGACTTAGGCGATTATTTTAACAGTGTGGCGATATGGTATTGGTCAATTATTTGTTTCATGGTAGTTCATTATTATTATATTATATAACTTTATAGGGAAACTTTGGAATGCTAGACCTGTTTTTAAAACAGACTTGGGACCATGTTGGCACGTATCCAACTTGTTTGTTGCGCTTGAGTAGCAGTGCAGGTTTCCTACACCCAATCCCAGCACATTTTCAGGCTGTTCCAGCACCTTACAGCAGTGGTAAATTACATATTTATATTCAATACAGTATACTAATATTTCTATATATATATATATATATATATATATATATATATATATATAAATAAATGACTATTCTGAAACTAAAACTAAACTAACTAGACTAAAACTATTCTGGAGTATCGTGAAAAAAAGGTGACTTTGCTCTATTATATTAAAAATGTGATCACATGCTCTTCGGAAAACAGAGCAGAAAGCAGAATGGATATCCAGCCATTAGAAGTGTAAAACAAGGTCTTGAACTTTTGACAACTTTTCTAACAATTTCAAGCCCTTTTTTCAAAATTCAAACCTTCAAAACACATTAAAATCCAGGATTTCCAGCATCTTGTAGAAACCCTTACAGTTATGTCCCCTTTGAGCTCCAGAGGTGTGAATGGGAGCAAAACAACTAACTTCCCTGTTTGGAAACAGGACATATTTTTTATCCTTTAAACTAATGGTTGTGTGGGTGGTCTTGTTTTGTTCTGTCCTGCAGAGTCCATCTGATTCAACTCTACTTTTCTTCTTGTCCAAGTTGAATCAAATCATCTCTCTACAGGAGTTTTCCTCCCCTCTAACCACAGGGAACATTTTGCAAAGGGCCATTCAGTTCTGAAGCAAACCTAAATGTACTGGGCTGATCTCTCGCACACACCCACAGCCCACACACACACATCTGTGCACCACATTGCCTAACCTTCACATTCCTGATTTTGGACAGTCTGGAATCCACTGCATTTAAATGCAAACATGACCTCAGGTAGGTACTATGAAACACCCCCCTACTAGATTGCAAATTAGAGCATCAGAAACACCCACGCACTCAAATAAAAACATAACACGACAGAGCAAAGTTAAGTCATAAAACTATATTTATAAATAAAAAGACATTTTTTTCCTTGATAAAAGAGTAGTGTGAAAGACATGGTAAGAAATTTTTTTTCCGACTATACATTATCACAAGACAGAGTCTGAAAATGCTCTGGTTAACAGATGAAAATGCAGTTATGTAGTGTAAAAATGACTCTTGAAGCTGGATGCTCATGTTTAGCATTGAAAAATGAAACTAGTTGTGACCAACTACATATATAACACAAATGCATTCTTACAGTAAGAAGGACTGCGGTTCTCTTGCACTACATACACATTTTCCATTTCTTTCTCTCTTAAGTCAAGCAAACGTTTAAAAAATCTGAATAAGGTTAACAGTTAGTGTTCATCTGAGCTTTCTTTCAGGATTTTTCTTTTCTTGTTAGGAAGTCAGCAAGTGGAATTTGAAAGAAAGGAAGAAGGGAGGAGGCTTATTTCTCTCAGTGTTGAACAGGGGTGGGGGAAGACAGAGAATGTTAGATAAGGGAGGGCAGAGAGGAGGGAAGAGTGAAGAGAAGAACAAATGAAAAACATCCATGTGTAGAAAAAAGCGCTGAGTCATCATCCCCAGCTGTCCGTTTCCACCACCTCCCTCCCTCTCCTGCTCTTTGTCCTTACACAAACTCTTCCCCACTGAGGAGCGGAAACCGGGAAAGGCGCTTTGGTTCCATCATGAGTGAGGGATTTCTTCACTGAAGAAAGTATGGCCACTACTGCTGCTAGGAAGAAAAGCACAAGGGAGGAGGAACATATTTTCTCTCAACATACACAACAGGGTTGCTTCCATTTCTGCCTTTAGGAGAGTGGAAGCAAGGCCTTGTGTTTTGCAATCTTCCCTCCCTCCTGTCCATCATGCTGTCCTTCTCAGTCTTATAATGACACGAGAAAGCCCAATTTGCTACTTTGTTATTGGCCAACAACCTGCATTACATCACATCGACAAAGAATTCTCCGGCATTTCCCACGGCCAAGCGCAGAGACTGGCGCGAGGCAGTGAGCTCAGGGGGCACAGAGGCGAGCTCTCTGCCAGGTGGGGCGCCAGGTGCAGCTGTAGACAGATGCTGGGGCTGGGGGGGAAGGCCAGGCGGGCCGTAGACGAGGCCAGGACCATAGGCTATTGAGTGGGAGTTGGCACTGCGGTGGCTGATAGAGCTCCGGACGCTTCGCTCACTAGGAGGAGCCACCGAGCGCTCGCTTGGAGCTCGGTGGCTCCTGATCTCAGTTTCGCTGCCACTGCCGCCGGACTTCCGCCCCTCATTCTTACTGCAGTTAGAGCCACTGCTTCCTGTAGACAGAGAAGAAGAGACAAGTTATTCAAGTGTAACATACAAACCATAGACGGTATATAAGAAGTGGACATGGCCACAGTGAGGTCACTCGCTAGTTTGTGGACGACCATTATGGGGCCTGGAGTAGGGCTGGGCAATATATCGATAAAAAAAAATATATCAATATATTTTTAAATGTGATATTGAATTAGATGATATTGAATATATCAATATAGTTTTAAAAATCTTTATAAATAAATGCTGCCCTTACTAGGGTTTGTCATACTTATCTCTTTTGTAATATTCATTATTCTTTTCTCATAAATATATTTATTTCAGAAAAAGATTGGCCTATTTTATTTCATAGGAGTGCGTTTCACTTTTGTTTAAGATTTTTATTTAAATGTGCACTTTATGGAGCTTTGATTAAAAAAAAAAAAAAGGTACTCCTGTTATACAGTATTTATTTCACTTAAACGGTTTCAATAAAACTACTTGTGACATGTCATATTTGGCTTTGACTGAACATTTGCTCTCACTTTGCGATAAACATATCAGGATATATTTATCGTATATTGATATTCAGCCTGAATATATCGGCATATGACTTTTGGTCCATATCGCCCAGCCCTACTGGATTTAGCCATTGCCATACCTTATATCATATCCTGCTTTATCGTCTATTTTACTCTAGATGGGACCATGACTTAGAAAATGAATCATTCTCTATTAAAGAAGACGTGAAACTAATGATTAAGACCATCAACTCATGATATATTTACTGAGGTAATAAATCAGGTGGAAAATAGAGCCATTTCCTCGTAATTGGACTTCTTTTACAGCCATTGGAGTCGCCCCTGTTGGTCACATGAAAGAATGCAGCTTTAAGGTACTTCCGCATTGGCGTCTTTTCAGGCCCAGAAGCCACTTATTTTCTACAGTCTATGATACAAACGCATCACGTTTTTTTAATTAAATCTGATTGACCTACATGAGCCTCTCACCCCCATCTGAGTGCCAATGAATTGACGCAGGCAGTACTGACCCAGTTTGTGGGAGACTCTCAGGAGAGCTGCATGACTAATGCAGACGTGCTTATGGAGCATTCACTGCCTTTCACAGGCCAAACAGCTCAGTCATTACTGAAGGCAATTGCATGTTTTCATTTTATTACCACAAACCGCCTGCTTGCTTTAGAGGCAAGTTTGTCAGACGCATTTAAAACCAAAACAATTTATCCAATAATCCTGACATTTTTTAAATGAATGCATGCAACCATCAAACCCACAGACAAAAGAAAAGATGATCTCTCTGCGTCTTTTCGATAGGTAGGTCTGGGCACTAGCTTAGCACCAACTGTGAAGGCTGAAAAAAGCTTCCAAAAAAGCAATAAAATACACCATATAGCAATTCCAAAATGCATGCTATATTTTGTAATTTGGTTATCTATTCAACAGTACATTCATAGTGTGCAACCACAAAATGAGGACATCTGTGATGTTTGGTGCAGTCAGTGGGCCCAGCTGTTGTTGGTCAGTAAATATCTCCATTGCGTAAGCAAACTGCTCCTAAAACCACAGTGTCTGGTTTTCTATTTCTACATGTTAAATACACAAAATATGTATGTAACTAGGGCAGCTTTGGAGCTGTTTGATGGCATATTTTTCACTGTTGAAAGAGCATGGACTGGACCTACAACACATTTAGAGTGATTTGGATGTGATAGCAAACAAGATGCAAAAGACAGAGATGTAAAGGAATACTCAAACATTAGGCTCTTAATGCCAAAATACCACTCTCAGAAATAACTTTTGAGGCATTCAAAGGGTTTGCAGTTTTCTCCTTCACAAGTGATGCAGCTGATTTCATCTCAGTTACAGTGACTGTAACAAACTTACAAGCTTAGCAAAAGTATCATATTATGGCTATGTTTTGGCAACATACAGTGCAACATAGTGTTTGCAGTATCCATATAGACAACAGAGAAGAACAATGTTAAGGCATTGGGGACATTTCTACAGACATTTTGATACTTTTTTCATCATGAAAACACTTTTCTTTACAGAAATGATTTCTAGCTCACGACTGTTGCTGATCTTTGTGAAGAAGCAAACTACAAACATTAAAACAGGCTCATTTCAACACTATGGGGTGCTATAGGGAGTTTTTATGCAAAATTGCAATATTAATATGTCATTAATTTTGTTTTTCTCCAACTGATTGTACAAAACATGTTGATTATGGTGGTGATGAACACATGCAGTATGTTCACAATGCTCTCACCGCTGTGCTGGCTTCCTGCACTGCCAGCGCCTGGTCCACCAGGGTAGGGCTGTTGCAGGTCGTATGGGTGAGGAATGGGGAACTGGTAGGGCAGAGTCATGGGCCAGGGGGCCGCCCCAGGGTGAGGCAGAGGGGGGAGAGTGTCCTGATCTGAGGCACCCCCACTGGAACCATCATGGTCATGGAGAGACAGATGGGTCATGTCTGAAGGAGATAAAAGAAAAAAACAGATTTAGACTTTCACAGTAACAGTTCACCTATATAGATACAACTGAAGGACTCAACGCTTTGTGGAGCTTTACTGACAAAACTCAAAGGAGATCTTAGCGTCCACTTACTGCCACAGAGGTCTCCAAAGACATAGTAGCACTGTTCAGAGAAGGTAATCTTGTTGACGGTGTGTCGGATGAAGCCGGCCTTCAGCAGGTTGCTGGCATATTTACGGGCTTCTCGACGATCTGAGAACCCCTCCACGTGATGGAAGAGCCAGTCCACTACATCAGAACCTGAGGACACAAACACACATTTTAGGTATAGTTTTGGTCATTACAATCCATTCCATGATATATAGAATTATATCCCAATGATGATTTGAAACAACTGGAAGCTCATTTCCCCTAGTAAAAAGGGGGAAAAATGAAACACAAAAGTTTAGCCTTTTCAAAGTCATTATAATGGAGGAGCTTTCCCGAATTAATGACTCAAAATTTTGAGAAACTCTCAAAACAGACTTACTCATTCATTTTAGATACTAAGTATTTAATTCAAGAAAGCTCCACATTGTAATAACTTACAAGATCTTTTTTTCCCCGTTTCCCACATTTGTGGAAATGGGCTGCCATTACATCACCCATATTCATAAAGAAAAACTACATTCCTCTTATAGTATTATCTTCAATCTATAATTGATACAAGAGGCTTTCACTGAGACAATGTTCTTTATTTGCTCAGCTCCGTTAGCAGAGACAGGTGTGCATACTGATGAAGGAAATAATAAATGCTGAAGCATGCCCTCTGCTCTGACAAGCGTACCGATAAAGGCGTTAGCGATGGTTATCTTGAGCCACATCCTGTCCCGCACCTCCAGACCGGACTCTGGGCAGGCCATGGCTTTAGCAACCGTTGCCATGTCGCTGTGGATGGAGAGGTGGAAGTCATCGAATCCTGGGAAAGATCAGAGGACAATGTTACCATGGGAGCTGAAGCACATCCTCCTGTCAGAGTTTAAATTGTTTGAGTTTGATCTTTTTCAGAGATGATCAAGTGAACCTTTTTCACAGGACACAGAGATGCATCTCACAAACATATACAATCTGCTGGGTTTTTGTTTTGCTTCCAACAGATATAGTGAAAGCACAGCTGTGTGCTGTTCACCTATCTCTGATAACTCCAAAAATGTTGGCCTGTTTTGGACTTTGTCTCAAATAATATTTGGTTTCCTGTGGTCTGGACTGTAACGCAACCCCTGTTATATCCTAATCATGAATCAACCTGATCAGGCTCAGATCTTTGTTTGAATTGGACGAGAACAGAGCTGACCTTATAAAAACGCCAACAAAAGCATGATTATAATGAAAGAAATGTCCTCCTAAAAACACTTTTACAAGTAACATATCATCTCAATGAGGTTAGTTGTATTTCAATTTCCTTCAACTCGTCTTACCTATCTCTCATTCCATCAGTGATTTCCACTTTTTCCCAAAATGCCTTGTGACCATCCCCAATAACAAGGGTTTGAACATATTTTGGGAGTATTGTCCATAACAGGTTAGTATTCTGTTGAACTGTTTTGGATAACCTCTTAAAAAGCAGAAGCGAATGACAGAATAGATTTCTGTATCCTCAAAGAGGAGATACTACTTCAAATGTATTTAGAATTTGTGAAGTAATATTCCATACCTTTTAGGGTACACACTTCCAACACACACAAACACTACTCTTAATTATAAATATTCACATGAACCCAAAAGTCCTTTGATGTTTGTGTATAGTGCACGCTGCTGTCAGTGTGCACTAACTCTTTGAAATACAGAACCTGTTGCTGTGTTTGGAAGGCATATAAAAAGGCCAAAATTACTACATAATTCATAGTCAGAATAGCAGAAACAAAAAAACCCATTATTGTTGGATTTCAAAGTTTAGACTTCTTTAGACGAATCAGGTGTGATGAACACTGCCATCAGTAAAAATAACCTAATCTAAGCTTAAAATAGTTTTATTTCATCAAAATCGACATATAGTCTTTATGTCTCATTTAAAAGCTTGCCAAAATAAATCAGATTCCTTAAATAAATAAATAAATAAATAACATAAAAATTCTGAACTCCGCAATGCATCTGTAAAGATATAATTTCTCGGTGGAGAAGCCCTGAAACTGCTTGGGGTTCAGAGGGTTAACAATAGCCACACCCTTTATGCAAAACTCTTCAAGTGGCTGCATTGCACTATGTACTGATGTCCACAGATTTCTTCCTGCATGATTGTTAAACATTACAACAAAACAGTGCAGAAAGAAACCATATGATTGTGAGGCACCAAGAGAACTTTACAACTCTACATTTCTGATTGCAGACACTTTTTTCTTCTTTTAAATGTCACTGTAGTTGCACTTTGAATAAACTCCTGGCAATAATACAGTTGGCCACTTATCCAAAGCAAAAGAAAAATGCACCAATAAACCATAAATTATTGCCAGAAATGCAAGCTTTAAGCATGTGATTATGTGAAATTTATGTTCTGTCTGAAAGGGGAAATCTCTTGAAATGTCAGTCAATTCGGTTAAGAAAATGTGTGAAGAGAGGAAAGTTTTTTCTCGAGAAAGAAAGAAAAAACTGTTAGACTGTGAGTTATCGGCTCAGTTTTGACAAGAGTTATTGAGCAGATGGAAGTTGTGAAGCTGAACACAGTAAAAGCTGGAACAGAGAGCAGTCGCAGGAATGCATCAAGAGGGGTAGGGCCACACTTAACACTGAGATTTACTAACACGTCCGACGGAGATACTGATATTACTGCATTTTTGGAGATGAGACGGCTGGGGCTCAAAAATCAGAGCTCAATGTTCAAAAAGTGAAATCCTGAAATGATCCAATCTTTAACAAGAAGGTTATCAAAAAGCAAAATCCAGTAAATACTGTAAAACCAAAGGAGGGATGGTCAGAAAAAAAAATACAATGCAACTCCATGTATAGACAAAGGGAAAGAAGATGGAAAGCTGTGACTAAGAGTCATGGAAGGACTTAAGTTGTTTTGAATTAAAGTGCCTTGAGAAGAAGTCATATCAGCTGGAGGGGGTGACTCACGTTCAGTCTCAGGGATAGAGCTGCTGATGGAGGAGCTGGTGGAGGTGACGGTGCTCATGGAGGGACTCATCCCATATGCAGGGTACACCCCGGTCATAGCTGCAGTGTGGGACACCCACGCAGCAGGGTCAATGGGCCTGATTGGCTCACCTGTTAAATTAAATGTACAGTTAACAGCTACCAAAACAGGTGGGTCTGCAGGTATTTGCAAGCATTTGTTTTATTGCAAGGAAAAGGAAAAAAATGAACAAACACTCACTCCTGGGCAGAGCAAAACAGCTCCGAGGATTTGGGTCCCAGCACTTGGCCACAGTCAGAGTAATGGGGCTGGTAATAAACACAGAGGCAAAGAATAGTGTCAGCTTCAACTTTACGAGAATTCAGTGATGTCTTGTTTTGTACCTGTGTTTTATGGAAGAATATTTGTATCTATTGCTGTTATAGAATATACATGTATGTATTCATTTTTGCTGCTTACCCTGGCTTGTGCACTATGTCTCTCAGTACTCGAACTGCATCGTCATTGCTCATGTTCTCGAAGTTTATGTCGTTCACCTACAAGGATAAAAATTAAAGAAAAAAAATGTCTCAGGTTGCACAAATAAATTTGCACAAAAATACAAATCATTATGAGAATAAAGGCCCAACAATGAATTGCTATAAAATGAGGTATAATAGTTATAGTTAGTGGTGGAAAACATTGTTCAATATTGCAAAAAAACACTACTTAAAAAAATAAATAGATATTAAAGTGTTCTCAGTTCTGCCTTGCTGATGTTTCAGTATACTTCTCAATTACAATACATTTCTTTTTAAAATAAAAAAGGAAAAATAAATAATTTCCAACTTTCCTTTAATGAGCAAGTTTAAAGTACCATGGACCAATAAAAAAAAAAAGAGAATGATGTTACACTTAAAAGTGCAGTTTTCTACTGATACTAGGATGACAGCTCAAGTCACAGATATTCCAATAAATTCCACTATAGTTGGGCGGGCAGTTTTCAAAATGGCGTGCTATATTAAAATTTGGAAGTGGGTGTGGAATAATAGAAATGGTAAATGACAATTAGAGCCATAAAGACAACTGACTGACACATATTCCCATACATTGAGACACTTATACAGTATATTATACTGTGATAGACATAACATCGATAAAAGTAGAAAGGAAAAAAATGATATACTGTGACATGCATAAATTGCCTTGATTACACTTCAGAAATATCTTTTTTTATACTTTACATGTCAGTTTGAATTAAAAAAAAACTGCAAGCACTGGCACTTAACCCAGACACAACATGCATTTACACACACTTCCTAGGTATGCACAGACACACATTTTCCACATGTGCGTGCCTCTCTCTCGTTGTCTAACACACACATGCAAATACACACCTGCAGCAGCATGTCCCCAGGCTCTATGCGTCCATCTGCAGCCACAGCTCCTCCCTTCATGATAGAGCCGATGTAGATGCCTCCATCTCCCCTCTCATTACTCTGACCCACGATACTGATGCCCAAGAAGTTGTATTTCTCTGTAAAGAGGAGAGGAACAATGTGTATTCAACAGTGAAATGAAGCAGGTAAAGACAGAAAAGATGATGAATATGGAACAATTTAGTTACATTTGCATATTTTCCCACCTTAGGAAAGGATATTGTATAACTAAGACTTAGTGTGTAAGGAGACTTTATTCAGAAAAAAATGCACCGTCCATCCCACCAAATCTAATTGCATTCTGTGTGCAGCTCCCACATGGCCAAGTCACTCACCCATGTTGAGAGTGACAGTGATGATGTTCAGGGACATGGTAGAGTCTGTGATGCTGCTGAATGATGAAGACTGGAGGGCAGAACGATGGAAATTGGGAGGAAAAAAAGAAAAAATGAGTAGAAGAATCATTAGTCACAAAGTGTAACAGTTTTGATAAAGAAGCCTGGGGCTGATTTGCAGTCCTGTATGTAAGTGTGTCATCTTACCCTGTCTATATTGGAGGCCTTAGGTTTCCGTCTGCGGCGGCGGTGTCGTCTCATTAGACGAGAGGAGCTCTGCTCAGTGGAGCTGCTAAATCTGAATATAAAATAAATAAAAAAAACATCTTTTTAAAGACCCTACACACTTACATATTTAAAATGATCCCTATTACCTGATGCCAATGGCACCAGCTAGTCCTTCTGGGCTCTTATTATATCATATCAACATCACAACTGTGTTACATTATGTTCATCACATGTGCACCAGTAATTGTGTTACATTGGTCATTAGTGGTCATTAAAAAATGTCTTCAACATCTCCGATGTGCATTCTATTTAATTGTCTTTAATTTAGTAATCTTAGAATTAGTCTATGAATGAGCCTTCAGAGTCTTCACCAGGGAACAAGAACAAGACATTATACAAGGCCAGCACTGGAGTAATGGATCTTCAACGGTATTCAAATGAGGATTTGCTTTCGGAATGATGCATGAGAAGGGCGCAGTTATTCCAATCATTGATGGCAACTCAGGTTTAGTGGTATAAATACTTAAGAATGTGACTGTGTTTAAGAAGAGACTTTTATTTACTCGTAACCATAAGAGTTTACGATGCATGCTGTCAGTGCTCATTTTTTTGGGGCAATCTAACTCTAGTCTAGTAGTAGATATATTTTCCTCAATACACTTTGTGATGCAGAGGACCATTCAGTTGGGCAGTAGTCCAGGTTAGTAATAATTAAAGACTAACTACCTGCCCCAGAATGTGTGCTGGACCATTAGTAATGCATTTTTCTAGCCATTCCCCACTTTCATAACAATTCTATCAATATGTTCTATGCATGATTGTTGGCTATTAAACCAAGTAATTTAGCCAATTGCAGACTCAGTGTAGGAGTGTGTAGATGACAGTTTATGACTAGATCCCAGAATAGTGGATTTGGTTTTGAGATGTTTAGTACCAACTGATTTTATTTTATCCAATCAAAGACCAAATTTAACTCAGAAAAGAAAACCTGCTCTCCATTAGCATTTGCTGCATTTTACAATGTAGAACTGTCAGCATCTGTATCTGTATACTTGTTTTTACGCAAAACAGATGGCAAGTTATTTGTAAAGATGGAATACAGAATTGATCTGAGACAGCTGCCCTACGGCAAGGCACTATCCAGCCCTTCACAGTTACACATGCTGACATTATAATCCACTGTTTGTTTTCTGCATGAAAAGGAACTCTTCTTTATGTATGATGTGCTTATGTCGACTCTGCTGTTCTGCTGCTCTACTTAATGCACAATCCTCCCCTTGTTATGTTATGTTTATGTTTATGTCATGTTGTATGTTCTTGTGCCCACTGGCACTTATGTGTATGTTACTAAGAAAAAACGAATAAAAAGTAAATTAAAAAAAAAAGAAAAGGAACTCTTCATAAATAAAATGGCACTTGCCCTGAGCCCATAGCATTTTAATTTACCAAATAAAAGATCACGATCTATAACATGCCATGCTAAAATCCAGTAATAGTACACGATCAAGTGGAAAGCAATTATATGTAATAATATAATATATAAGGTAATTATCAGATATAAGTTATCAGAAAAAAAATCTACCTGAATCAAGCTAAAAAAAACATGACACATTTAATGTTAATAAAAATACTTGGACAAAAATAGAAGCTGTTTTCCCCATTTAGCTTTTTTAAACATCTATTAAAGCCTTAATGTTACCTACATAATAAAGAGTCCTTTAAACACAGTTTCCATAATGAAAGTGGGGCTTGCCAGGAGTCAGAAACAGCTTTAATGGTTTGTAAAATGGCATCCAACCCACTTAATTTAGAAGTTATGAGCTGGCAGACAAATCATCAGTTGGAGCCACTATCCAGAGTTTCCTTCTTTGGTGCAGAGAAACCCATACATTGATGAAGCTGTTATCCAGATCTACATCAACAGGAAAAACATCCTAATCCAGCCCAAAGACTGAGAACAGTCTTTAAAGTGGGTTGTAGATATATCTACGACTCCTGGAGGAGAACCCAGGGGGTGACCACAGAAACCACCAGACAATTAGACTGTGCTAATCTCTGCCAGAACCCATCATCTGCAATTCCAGATGCATTCCTCATGCCAAAATGCCTTTTCTCATTGAGAAGTGCACTTCTGAACAACAAGCTGAGCAGTTACACAGAACATCTGACCTGCTGGTTGCGTCATCATCCTCTGAATCGAAACAAGAAGTAGACTCCAGCTCGCTGCTCATAAAGGACGAGCAGCTGTCGTACTCGGGCCCCCCACGTCCCATAGAACGCGATGAGTAGCCGTTCTGCCTTCCACCTGCAGTGGGACACCAGTAGAGTCAGGATAACACATATAGGAGACCAATACCCTAAAATAATACCAATAGATGGCTTTATTTGATACCTTTATTATTATTTTTTTTTCTTACCAATCATATAAAGGGAAGCATTCAGTTGCATAAAGTGCCACCATCACTCCTCCCCATTCAAATTATTTTAATAAACTTAATAAACTTTATTTGTATAGCACTTTTCTTAACAAAGTTACGAAGTGCTTTACAGGCAAGAGATAAAAACAAAGTGGAAGACAGAAAAAATTACAATAAAACAACAAAGCAAAGTAAAGTGCAATGCAGACAAGTTGGAATCACAAATGTCAAAACATAGAAAGTGACACGAGCTGGGGGAGAAAACAACAACCAAGAGATTAAGTAGTTAAAAAGGCTTTGCGATAAAATAAAGTTTTCAGTAGGGATTTAAAAGTAGCTAGTGATGTAGCCTGTCTGACCTCAAGGGGTAGAGAGTTACAGAAATACAATTGGAAAGTCTCCACATTATTTATATCTTAAATAGTTGTAGGGCTTCCCCCTCTTAGTGGCAGCTTGGATTAAGCTGAAGATTTCTCTTGTTCTTAATGCTTTTTTCATGTTGAATGACTAATTTCGAAGAAATTTACAAAGAACATCTCTGGTAAACACAAGTTTTAAAGTGGTTCGGATTCTTTGTGGAGAAACACAGTTTTATAGATCTATTAAATCAGCTCATCAATCAAAAGAATGTTAGTTAGCTAAGAGTACAGCCTCACACCACAGACTGAGTACGAGAGTAACTGCTGTGTTAGTGGGTCAATCAAACGTCACATTAAATCAATGAACATTTGAGGCGATTGGATGTAAGTAAAACCGTACAAATAGTATTTTTTGTCTAGGTCTGGGTACCATAAAGGTTGAAAACAGTCACTGACCGTGGTCGTTGGTGTGTTTCCGTCGCGGCCTCTCCCTCTCTCTCCTTTGCGACACCATGGAACCAGTCTCTGTGTCGTTGTCCAAACTGTCCCGGCCGCTTGCTGCTTTCCCACTTCAGACAGAGTTGGTGCAGATACGTCAGAGTGTTAGAAAGAAACAGAATTACACTGCATCATGCAATTGCATTTAACAGCCACTTAAATAAACATTTATATTAAATGCGTCTTGTAATAATCCCATTATAAACTGGAAGTATAACTGAGTAGATGCCTTCTCTGGCTCAGTGTAGTTAAGGTTGGACTCTGTAGTTGAATATTTGGCAGGAATTGTGTTGAGTTAACTTCCAGTTCACTTTTCAGTGCGGTTTCTTTTTCATAACGTGTCTTCTACAGACTTTTCTTTTTAACAAAAACATTTAGGAGCTAAAAGGCTGGCAACACAAAGTATGAATAGGAAAATCAGTAGTCTCATGTCAGATTAATTTACAGACTGAAGATAATCTAATAATAAAAGGGTAGAAGAAAAAAAGGTGATTTTCCCCCCCTCCTAAACAGTCACAAGGTGTCATTCTATTCCCATTCAATTTGTAGTTTCCTCTGTTACTGCGGATATTGGGAAACACAAGACTCATTCAAGACACACGCACTGTGCCAAGCACAAAGTACACATGGCGTGTTTCTCTTTCACACACACAACCACACATTACACAAAATCTTTCTATTGCACACTAAAAGAAACACCAAAAATTTGTTCTGAATATACTGACTGATATGAGGGTGGTCTTGAGTCTCCGATGCCCCCAGTCCTCTCCAAAGGGGGTGCTGCCTCTAAACTATCTGCCACTGAGCCTGCATCTGTGTGGGCCCCGTCTCCAGAGACCAACTGTGAACAGACAGAGAGTCAGGTCGGTCATAGGGATGAGACAAACACTCAAAGGAAAGAATACATGAAACAAATGGGCAGCAGACCCACGTCAGACTATCACTGTTTACACTGCGACGTATTCAACAGATGGGTGGTTTGTCCTGTTTTATTGTCACTGCCTTAAGGCTTGGCAGCACTGAGGAACTGTTAAGGACTACAATGTCACATTTATTGTAAAAATCTTGCCTTCTATTAACTTCCTGCAAAGCTATCCAAAGGCAGCTGTGGGTTCAAGCAGTTGTGAAAGAAAGAGCATTTGCCATGTTGTGATACCTGACTGTGTTGCCCAAGTTACCAAAGTGTGGGAAAAAGTTGGATCCAATAGAGCATGACTGCATTTTCAGGGGAAGTTATACTGGTAGATTTTACCATTAACTGTCCAAATTTCCATGTTTTCTCTTATACTTTCAGCACATTCCAGTGACATTAGTCCTGCTCACTCAAGAGCATTTTTGCAGCATCTTGGAGGTTATCCATATGAGAAATGAAGCATGTTCTTGCATGATTTGCCAGCAAATCAAAACATTAGATCAGTGTGGAACTGTCTGCAGTATTAGAAGCCAACAGTTGGTAAAAATTAGCTAAAACTTGCTTGATGTTTATGTCATATCTGGACTATTTATGACTATAATTCTTCACTATTTTAACAAGTATTTTGTATCTTTTTGATAATGAACAGGAACACAGCTGTTTGGAGTGCAAAGAATCTGGTTTAACTTAACTCAAAACACAGCAGGCAAAGCTTGTGTCATGTTTGCAATTGTGAAAAGTGTCAAATGTCTTTTTTTCCCGTCCAACCACAAGTCCAAAACACAAAGAAGCCAGTCTACTAAACTGTACATCAAAGAAAAACAGTAAGTCAATCACCTTTTAGAAACCGGAGCCACAACATTTTGCGTTTTTATCAATAAATCATATTAGCTCTACCATACAGAATAGAAAGACTGATCTTATTTTAACTTGTAAAGATACCTGCACAGACATAATAGATGTAGACAGATAAAAGAATCATGGACATGAGCCTCATTACTCATTTAGTTCACCTATTTACCCAGTTTATACCTATATACTAATTATACTGTTTCAGTTTACAGCGAGGACAATTTGGTGTGCAAAAACATGTATTTACAGCAGTTGACATACACTAAAGGTATAAAAAATAATGTGACAGACAAAATCTGACTGTTGGCTGACGATAAAGTACAACAGGGCAGATTGAGGGTGCTGGCCTGTTGTGCTGATGTGATGTGATGATAGCGAGCCAGGCCCCTGGACCCCAGAGAACAATCAATCACATTATTGAAACAGCAGATGAACAGTTGAGACAAACAAATGGACATACTGCAACAGAGATAACGTTTCATTGTACATGGAACATTTCAACAACCCCCAAGAGATAACAAACATATTAAGAACACACACACACAAAGAGAGAAATTGGCTTTGAACCACAGCCAACCAAACCTCCACATAGTCTAATGAAAAAGACCACAACAGAGGGACACATCAGGATGGGCGCAATGGATTATACAATCAAACATCCAGCGATAACACTGTGTTGATGACTCTCAAATCAAACCTATAATTATAACCACACTGTAGTAAATTAGCCAAATGTATCAGCCTTTCACATCAAGAAACAGAGCACTCTTTCTCCCAACTTTATTCTCCCCACCCTGTGAGATTCAATCTTCTTGTTAGAGGACATGCAGTGAGGCTCTTTGTTATGGAGTATTTTCCTCCTATCCTGTGATTTCACTTGCTCTTAACCCAATTTCAATGTCGAGGGGAGAGGAAGGGAGCACCAGATGTCTCTTGTGTTGTGGAGACAGGGGAATTATTGCTCTGAGCCTCTAAATGAGATGCTGCGTGCAAGCACATGTATGCATGTGCTGCATGTTGTCACTAGCATGTGTGAGGACTTCTGTAAAATTATTTAAAAACCACTGCAGCTCACTTAAAAAGTGCTTAAAAGCACAAGCAGAGAGAAGAGCAGGGTGTTTGCATGTGTCGGTTGCTGCTGGGATCATTATGTGATAATGACATTATCACGCAGACACATAGGGCATCTCCCTAGAGACGGGGTATGATTGTGGTCATTGGCCCAACAGATGGGAATCATTGTTATACATGCACGCACACAGTTGCCACACAGCTACTTAACCACACAAATACAGTCAACACAGACAAGCGCATGACAAAAAACAAAAAAAACAAACAGACAGACAAAACAAACCAGAAAATGAGTCCAGGATATATTTTAAAACCTACCCATGACACCACACGTCCATTAAAACAGGGCAGTTTAGCGTTGTCGTCAGATATTTCCTCCTTTACCACCCTGTAAAGAGAACAAAGCGCTGTTTCAGTAAACCTTAAGCAACACAAAAGCACTCTCAGGGCAATAAACATGAGGCTGGAGGTGGGCAATGCTTCCATTAGAATGGACACTACAAACAATGCTGATTTAACAGAGCACTTACTACACTGTTGATACACACTGCCAGCTAGAGATATACAATAATGCCTATGGTGCTAATTATTGCATGATAAAGAGTATATCAACAGTTCAAATGTATTCCCCACACTTTTAGACAAATTGAAGATTTTTTTTTTATGTTGTTAAACCAAAGTTAATAAGCCTCCAACGTTCAATACCCAAAGGTAAGGTAAGGCTTTAACAAAGTCAAATGTAGACATTTTCAGCAAACTTCTCCAGTCCAACGGACTGCTTGCTTGCAAGAATCAAGAACAAATCAGGCATGCATTCAGTAGAAACCGCCTCAGACTACTGGTGATGATCAGATTAGCTGTGCCTTTCAGAGAAGAAGGAATAGTGATGGCCAGTGAGACTTTCTTTGAGAGTCTTGGTAAATATGCAGAAAGACAGGTCACTCAATCTATACCCCCGTTTGGAGTAAAGGTTTCAATCTATTTACAGAATACCCCTTCACTCTTCACAACATGAATAGCTGTGGGTCTTTTCAAAACATGTCTTTCCCACTTGCAAAGGTTAAGAAGTTGTTGCCCCACCCTAGTTTGAGTTTGGCCAAAAACAACTTTGGAAACCTGGCTGAAATGCGTTTTTTTTTTTAAAGACAAAAAAACACATTTCCCCTCCTTTTAACTCTGTAGAATGCACTGTCTGAAGGAACATAAAACGTCTTCTTTTCCAGCCATGTTTTAACACAAAAGGACATGCTCATAAAGCTGCCAGAGTGATGAACAGGGCATTCCTGTGTCCAACTCTGCATTCCTCGGGCTAATAGACAACAACAGCAGGGGCCCGCTGGACTCACTGACTAACTGAAAACGGCCGTTTACATTCTGACATTAGCCTGTTAGCACAAACGCACCATACATTAGCCTCCAACTGACAGCAGTTACGTCAGTTACCGGTTACTATCAGTGCTGTCAACTACCCCTGGTCCCACTTTACCTAAGATAAGTTTAAAGGCCGTTCAGGACTTTCTGGTGCCAGTGAAACTGACAAATACCAAACTTGGTCAGGCGAAGTCAAGGCACAAGACGCCACACAAGCAATGTAAACAAACGGGGTCGGGACGCTGAACAGACGTGCTAACGCTGCGAGCTAGCAGCTAACAAAGGAACTGCAATGCAAGTAGCGAGCTAATGATCGACAGCCAGGTAACGTTAAAACTGGTGACAAGCCAGCTGGCGGGGGTAACCGCTCGGTTATTGATAGTCTAGCTACATTAACGTGGAGAATACCCAGGAGTGTTGTGCTGATTAAACACATAAAACCCTGTAACAGTTACCCGAAGTCATCGTCCATAGATTTGAAGAAGAATTTGTAATTTGGCTTCTTGAGGACATTTTTGAAGTCTGCCAGAGTGACTTTGTCCGCCGGTACCGACAGTTTCACCAGATACGGTGTCTCCTGGTCGTCGAGGTGGTAGATAATTTTGGTCTCCCCCATCTCGGACTGCGGCTAAGGCGAGGCAGGCAGGGTGCATCAAGCCGAGGGCCTGGCAGGCTCCCTCTCGGGCCCCGACTCCCCGTGGCGCTGGCGGCGGCTGTGCCGTGGTCCTCCCGGCTCTCCCTGGCTGACCGACTGCGTAGCCCTGGTTCTCTCTTCTCTACGCCAGCTCGCTAACGTTACGCCTGCCTTTCCTTTCAAAAAGCACCTTGCTCCTCCACAAAGCGTCCTAGCACCGCCCGCAGACTGAATTGCGTTAGTTCCTGATTGTATTAAACTTCCAATACGCCGCCGAAAACTGAGAATAACTAAAAAAAACTGTTTGGAAAAGCAGTAAAGATAAACAGTTTCTGAAGGGTCGGTTTCTCTTGTCGCTAGCTGCCAAGCTCGATACTTTGTTGCACACGAAACTGCACAAAATCGTCCAAGCCTGTCTCGGAGGGGCGCCATCCACAGGAGAGGAGGAGAGTAACAGCTTTCTGTGGACATTATTCCTGCTGCAGTGCATGAGTCAACACAGGCGGTCATAGACAGACAATAACACGAGGCTCCGGCAGCCAGAGGGGGCACCTACATTCAGAGCCAGCCCAAGCCTACATGGGACCCTAAGCAGAATTCTATTTTGGGCCCTCTGTTACTGCCAGTAATATTGATTGTTAATAGTTAGTTAATAACATAAATATTACCAATGCAATAGTAATACAAATAATACCAATAAATGAATGATGTCCAGGGTGTCACATATGGTTTTTAATCTCAAAATGTAGCACATTCAACTACAAGAGCGACCTGGGGTTGTATAAAATAAATAAATATATGTATAGGCCTACATTAGCAGCAGCACTCTGTTGACATATCTTTGATCAAGTGTATATATATATATATATATATATATATATCATGGTATTGTTACTGGTATTTGCTCTTGGGGGCCCCCTAGTAGCAACAAGGCCCTAAACAGTTGCTTAGTTCGCTTGTGCCTTGGGCTCTGCCTACATTAGTGACAGAAAATTATATGATGTGGAATTAATGGCACAGAGATTTGCTAATTTAAAAGCAGGGAAACCCAAATCATCCACTATGGTCAAAAGATCTTAATATTGTGATTCTGGGCTACAATCACATTAGTCTTGGAGAATATTCATGTTTCTTTCTTGTAAATGTACAACTTTAATCTAGGAGGGTTTTTTTTCCTCAGAATACTATCCTGCCCCCCACCCCTGTAATTTTAATGTGCCACCATAGATTGGGGTTAGGTGGCCTTTGTGTTTTATCAATTTCAATACTTAGATTTCCTTCACAATAATAATAGCATGTTAGCACTAACTGACCAGCACAATGGAAATATCATGCGTTTTTAATAGCACCATAATGAACCCAACACACTTAAACACTTGGTAGACACACAAATGTTTTAAATCATTATAGTTTATGACCTCTTCTGGGGTCTCTATAAAAATGTTCAGACTGACATCTAATCATTCTTTTCTCAGTTTTCTTATACCGCTTAGGGCAGACAAATGCAAAAAAAACCCTTTTATTTTTATAACAATATGGATTTTGTTAATTTATTGTAATTCCTCGTAGCTCTTCCTAACCCTAAACAGAGGTATAATCAGCCTGGGTACTGGACATCACCTGCGTTGCTATCTGATTGCTTTTAAAATCAGAATTACAACAAACATATTTTCAAGGGTATTTTGCATCAAGCTTGTTTTCCCAATCAGCAAGTCACAGCACATCATTTATTAGTTTTATCAGCGTTATGACCAATTAATGGTAGTATCTAGCCTGGGTATACCCATACTGCCTTGCGCGCCCGATTTAATTTCGAACCTGCACAGTCTAGATAGTATCGCTGTTTTAGCATCTAGTACAGAAAACTCTCAAGTCAAATATGAATATGTACAGCAACCGGTTTATTGGACTGAATGAACACAAAGCAAGAGTAAATATACCATATCGCTCATGAACAGTTAGTGGAAGGTTCTCGAACAATCAATAAATGGTGTAGAAAATGGAGAAATAGACATGATGTGTCTACTGTTCTGAGAATAAAACATTACTGATATTATTATTATCATCATCATCATCATCATCATCTACTTATATCCTGCCACTGCAGTAGGTTGGCATGACAATAAAATATTTTTACGTACAAATACAAAAAAGGGGGTAAGGGAGTTTGGTCTTTATCTTTTTAAATAAGCTCTGAAGAGTGCCAGCGAGGAGAGTGGTGTCAGGTCTCAGTCATCTAGAAAGTCCTCATCGAGGTTAACGTCTGTGGTGTCGATGTCATCCAGCTCCATGTTGTCAAGGTCCACTTCCAGCTCATCCAGAATCTACAGAAAGACACACACAGAGGACAATTCATTTTAATCACATTTTTTTATTATTCTCCTAATGATGTATAAATACCTCATACAATCCTATTTAAGAAAAAACTTTACTGGCCATATATGGTAGCACACTGCCAGTAGATTTACTTTTTCCTAATCAAAAAAAGGACATAATGCTACAAAATGGCAGAAAATTCAAATAATTGCAGTAAACATTATTTGATTGACTGTTTATTTATTCAAACTAAGTTGTAACAGCAACCATTATATAATCAGTTATGATCATCCCATTGTATTTTTTCATGTTGAGAAACAAATCAAAAGACCATAGCAGAAAAAAATATATGTCCAACCTTATCTTTTTGAGACTGTGAGGAATCAGGGATTTCCTCCTCATTTTCTTCATCCTCTTCCTCCTCCTCTTCTTCTTCTTCTTCTTTGTCCACCGCTGTAGGAGCAGCAGGTTCTGGCTGTGAAGACACAGCTGCCACTGCTGCAGCAGCAATGGGAGCTGCAACAGACTCTTCACTGTCCTGTGTATGCCAGCAAAAAGAGAGTATGACTAAATGTTTGAATATTATCGAGCATTAGTTTGTAAAAATCCCATTCTGATTACAGAAGGTACAGAGGGTGAACAAAGAATGTGAGTGCTGTTGTGACTAGCAGCAAATCGTATGTCGGCTCTCAGGTTACTAGATAAAAATTGGCTCAAAACAAAATGTTGGATTCTGCAGACAAACCTTGGGAACAGCAGGAATGTAGGTTCCTTTGGGCTCATATCCCTGAGCCTCCTCAAGAATATTCCTGTCTTCGTTGAGCTGAAAAATGGTGACGTTTGTTTAAATACATGAGGGTAGGGTTAGCTAGCTGAGATACAGCTATAGATAAATATTGTCTGCACACAAACACAGCTGCCTCATTTGTCAAATTTCAAACTTGTGCAACTCACCGTGACAAGAGGATAATCTTTGGCGGGCCTAGTGGTGCCCAAGCAAGACTCTCTGAGGTAATGCTCAGCTGCAAAGGCTTCTTTCAGCCCGGGGAACAGATTCTCATACTCTGTAGGGTCAGCTAGGGATTCGGCCGCCTGTAATGAAGGTTCAGTAAGATAGGTCATACTCCAGAAGAATTATCCATACACTCAAACTCCTATCCTATTTTCTCTCTTTCCTGTATCAAATTTTTTTTCAACAAAAAAAATAATCTTGATAACAGAACTGACCTTCTGGTTGATCTTAGCCAGGTTCTCCCTCCACAACTTGACTACCCGGGACACTTGACTGGGCAGGTAGGTGCGAGCCAGGAAGGCAGCTTCAGGCAGTCGGTTTGTTCTGATCAGAAGCTCCAAACACTGATCCAGACTATGGAGAAAAGACAACATGTAGAACAGTTACCACATATTCGACGTCATCAATACAGTTTCTATTCCCTAATTTGTCCACAATTGTCACATTCATCTGTTACTCACTTCCCCTGCAGGAAGTAGGTCATGAAGGCCACATTGTTTTTGCCGTCCCTCTCTGCCCCCTCGGCCAGCTTGCCCACCATAGTGGCATTACCGGAGGCTGTAGCAAGGAGGAGCAGGCCACCGTAATCCTGGGCATGGTGCAGGCACTCCTGGGCCAGGCCGAATTGGCACTTACTGATAGCCAGCTCTGCTAACTGCTTCCACTTCTGCTCCGACTGCAGGGGTTAGATAACAAAAATAATCAAAATTCAATTAGAAATGTACTGTAAAATAACCTGACCAGGGTTTGCCTCAGTTTTAAAAAGCCAACTGCTATGCTCTTACCTCTGCTTCCACAGCTAGCTGGTAGGCAATCTTCAACTCTCCCAGCTGCAACGCCAGCTCAAACCTGTGTTCTGGGTCCGTGGACACAGCCAGTGCCTGCTGCTTGAAGCCCTGAAGAGACAAATAAACAAAACCCATCAGCATCCTATAAACACAAACTATAAATCATCTCTGGATTCAAATAAATAAATATATTATAAATCAGAATATCACTGATGGTGCCCCTGCATGACCTCTTGGGTACAAAAGAAATATTGCATCTGCATATTTTCTGTTAAATTAAACCCACAGACTGCTAAATAATATATAAAAATGAATCAACTCCTGCTGTATTTCCATACCTGTTTCTCCAGGAAATGGGCCACCCTGGTCCGCTGCTCTTTAGGAATTGTGGGAAGAACCTTGTCAGCCATTCCAAAGTCCCTCCTCATCACTGCAGTCTGGTACTCCAGGACAGAGACCAGCAGGGAGTAGCTGACGATGTTGAGCTCTTTGTCTCCAAGGTACAGACGGTCATCTTTTGGTATGTAACCCAGCAGGTACATGGTTCTGCAGGAAGAGAAAGCAGCAGTCGTAAAAGATGCAGCATCCTTCACATCAATCCAGTCATAGTATAGTATAGTATAGTATAGTTCAACTGCTATTTTTCTAGTCTTTGTATGCAACTATGTTTGGTTTTCTGTGCGATTCTTATAAGCATAAACTTTACAAGTTGCTTGAGAGATAAACAACAAAGGGATAGGTATATATTTTTTCAGCAAACCATATACCCCTTTAGCTAAACTATCTGTATGTGTACCTGTCCAGGTGAGCAATAGTGACGATCTCTCCTCCTACATAGTAGTTGAGTCTGTTCACAGAGCTGGTGTAGATGAAGCAGTCTCCTACCCACAGTCCAGTCTTCACAATCTCCTGGATCTCTCCCTGGACCTGGACATAAAAAAGCACAAAAAAGGTGATAAATGTAGGGTATGGTTTTAAAGTGAAGAAAGCACTCCTTCAATCTAAATATAAAGCATTGAGTTGAAGCTATACTACGGAAAAGCATATAAAACATTATTCATAAGGACATCCAATAAAATAAATTAGTATTTTAAGCACTGAAAATAAAAGCACCCACCTCGAAGGCATCTTCGATACCATCCTCGGTCACTCCTTCATTGTTCTCTTGAGAAGCAGCTACTTTCTCAGACATATAACGAAGAATGAAGAAAGACTCCTCAGTAGCAATACAGACCAGTTCACCAGAGTCTGACCAGAAGATCTGAACAAATTATGAAAAAGAGGAAAAAGGAGAGAATGAGACAGAAATGGCAAGTTAGTAAAATAACTAGGCAGCAGCCTCTCTAGGCCTTGAATACATTTACATACAGTGCTGTTAAACATCAAGACAGTTTAGCTTAGTAGCTGCTTTGATGCACATAGTTAAACCAAACTCAAAATAGGTAGAACCAAAGAAATTGGTAAATGTTTCCAGAAACAGAGAAAAAGAAACCAGGACATTTGAAGTCTTACATGTTTGGGCTGGATCTCGATGCGGCGGATCAGCTCTGTGTTCTCCCAGTCATAAAATGCCAGGCCATTCACCGACCTCACCCCAAGCAAGAAACCTCCATAGATCCCTGCAGGGAAGAGACACATCCAGTGAATAAGACAGTGGGAATTGAATACAACTACAAGTCTATTATACAACAATATTCAGTTTACCTTCAGCTCCAAAGTCGGGCTTAAAAGATTTCTTTTCTTTGAAATTTTTGAAGATTTTGACGATACTGTTGCTTTCTCTGATGGCATATCTGTTAAAAAACATCAACAACTGTTCACTCTCTGATACAGGCAAATACAGAAGGAAAATATCGCACCTTTTTGCAAACAGTACACTTACTCAGATGAGTCATGTGCCCAGGCAAACTCCTGCGCTGAGCCGAAGCTCTTGTTCCTCAAAGCCATGGCAGTATAGATGATATACTCTCCATCTCCACACACCACAACAAACCTGGTGCACACAAAATGCATTAATGAGTGACACAGATTCACAAACTGACCTTTAATCTGGCAAATTATGTTGTTTTCATGTGCGCCTGCCTGAAGTGAATGTACACACCTTCCATTAGGGTTATGCTGGATGGTTTGGGGGTAAATCTCACAGCTGCCCATGTCTTTGACAGCCAAAGGCAGCCTCTCTCCATCCTTGATCTCAGCGTCACCCATGGCCTTTAGGTTGGCTTGCTGTATTTCACTGTGTTTAGCCCAGATGATTTTTCCGTTTGTGTCCATAGACATTGCCGGCTCCTCCCGACCCACCTACACAGCAGAGGGAGCCAGAGATATTTGATTACATCTATAATTTGTTTCGTTTTAATGTGTTTTATAGATAAAATTCCACCACTAATTTTGCTACTCCATTCAGCAGTATGTGCACACAATGAAAATACATTTTTCAAATTTGATTCTTCTGCTCACCTTGATAATGATGCTGCCTTCATCGTAGCCCAGTGCCACATTGTTGGAGCCCCTGAGGCCGCACACACACCACACTCTCTCCATGCCATAGTTCAAAGTGCTCTCCAGGCGGTAAGTGCTCGAGTGCCAGATACGCACCGTACCTACAGAGGGAGGAGGTAAAGTTGCATAGAGAAATGATCAATGAGACCATAAGGTGAGATGTATTCTGGCGGCGAGGATGAGTGGGGTTCCTGCTCACCATCCTCTGATCCAGTGATGATGATGGGCAGCTC
Organism: Centropristis striata; assembly: GCF_030273125.1. Taxonomy (NCBI): domain Eukaryota; kingdom Metazoa; phylum Chordata; class Actinopteri; order Perciformes; family Serranidae; genus Centropristis; species Centropristis striata. The sequence continues at coordinate 13,124,068 of NC_081527.1, read as the reverse complement.
GGGATGGAAGCTAACACAAGAGACGTTCTGTGCGTGTCCCTCCAGAGTCTGAACACAGGTCTTGTTCTAAAATGCACAGAGGAAGACATTTAAACATTAATACATAGACACAATGCTTAAAGATTTTCACATAGGCCGTAGCTGATCAATAATCAAAACAACATTCTTTTAGAACTGTCAACTCTTTTGGTTAGTCATAGTGATAGACTTTTTACTATACTATTTTAAAGCAGGAAAATAGCCCGTGCTCTGCTTAAGTAATTATTAGTTCCATGATAAGTGCTCTGTGGCTTCCTCTAACCTTCTTATGAAGAAAGTGAATAAAAAGGTTTCTAACCTGGTAGTCCCAGATCTTTACTTGACGGTCATCAGCCCCAGAGATGAGGTAGGGCTTGTCTCCTCCACTGTAATAGTCAATACAATTGACTCCCTTCTCGTGACCCTCCAAAGTGAAATTGGGAGAAGAAGAGCCCAGCTGCCAAACCTAGACAAACCCAGAGGACAACAGAGAGAATCACTAAATGCACTGCAATTACCTTTAAATACATGTGTATTTAAAAAGGTAATCTTAATCTTAAACTTAATCTATAGTCATTAAAGAAGCTGCAGTAGGTTCTGAGGGTCCCCACAAGATAAAATCAGCAGCAGCAAAAGGGCAAACAGCAATGTCAAGCAATCCCTACCTTAATCGTCCTGTCCAGGGAGGCACTGGCAAACTGATTATTGTCCTTGGGGTTGATGACAATCTGCATGACATAGTGAGTGTGACCCTCAAACACCTGGCTACACGACCACTTTTTCTCCCAGTCCCAAAGCTTGATCAACATGTCATCTGCACAGAAAAAGAAATACAGTCATGCATGTGTGCACACATTACATATGCAATGAAGGACACTTGTAGAAATAGACCTTTGAGGGTTTTTTCAAGATATTAGAAGAGTGTGCTACCAATAAAGACATGATAAGTTTACTAGCATACCACTGCTGGTGAGGATATAGGGCTGGGTTGGATGGACAGCGATGCAACGGATGTAGTCAGAGTGGGCCTCAAACATGTGGACACGCTCCAAGGTGTTGTAGTTGAACACTCGGATCTGCATGTCATCCTGCAGAGGGAGAAAAAAAAGGTTTGATTATTAGTGGGATACAGAGCATTTTTAGTTAATACATACAAAAACTACTAACTAGAAAATGCATTACAGAATAAGCTGTTGGTATATGCTGTTTGAGTAAAACACGTGAGAAAAATGTTCATTAACATAATCTGATGTGACACCACCGCTCAAGCTATTACTGCACATGCCCACATCAAATTGAAACTACACCAAATCAAACAAATTGTGATATAAAAAGTGATATTTCACCTCCAAATAACAATTTGTAAATCAATTACCGACCCTGTGTCACCTTGAATTCTTGAAGAAAACTAAATTCTTCCTCACATGTATCCAGTGTGAATAAAGAATTCATAACACAAAGTAAATCCTTGATGAACTGAAGTAAATGGTGGCCACATATTTTAAATAGTTAAGAGTTTAGCAGAAATGCATGCTTTTAGGTATTAGTTAGCATAGGACTGGATAAATTACACTTGTTTTGATATAGTTTTTCTGATGATACATGTGGGTCCCCCTTTACTTTAATTCATCAAGATTATTCACATTTTTTTCGTTCAACATAGAGGCATGTGAGAAAAACAAAGTTTTCTTTAAGAATTCAAGGTAACACGGGATGAGTAATTGATAAACAAGCATTCATTTTATTTATTTCAGTATGTACTCTCTTTATACTTCTAGTTTGTGAAAGTGCTGGTGTTATGGATGTTAACTGTTAAGAGTTGTGATAATTCCCCAAGATACTCACCTCAACCGCCAGGCAAAAAATATGATAGCTTTTGCATCTCTCCTAGCTTGGCGATTAATACTTTTTAGGTTGAAGGAGAAATTTTCCCCAACCTTTAAGATGTGGATCAATGATCTTTTACACCACTTGGTATTAGAAAAGATTTGTTATTCTACAAGAGGATGTATTCAAAAAATGTTATGCTATATGGAAACCCATTTTGAATTATATAGAGAAATTAGATGTCACCAATATTGGTGCTCTATATGACTGATTTTTATGCATAAACATCAATAAAAAAGACTGGAGTAAAAAAAGAGTTGTGATCCAAAAACAAACCACAGATGTAACTCACCGCTCCTGTAATGACCCAGTTCTTCCTTGCAACAAACTTGGAGGCTCTGACGGGAAGGTCACATACTTCAAAGGTCTTGACGAGAGTCTGGAAAAAGGAACATTACCTATTCAAGTCAGTCTTTAACTATAAAATAACATATTCAAGCATAGATGTTTCGTCATCAGTGATTCCATACTGGGTTGTCGTGCAACTATGTATGGGTGGCTCATTGACTAGTGATCGCACCTGTGTTTCGTGGTTCCACACACAGACACTGCCGTTGTACAGACTGGCCAGCATCCATGGCTCAGTTGGGTGAAGGTCCACACTCTTCACTCGGTCGGACCTGGCAGTCAGCCTCCGCTTAATGTCAAGCCTCAGAGGCTGAAAAGACAGAAGACATCGGGGTGTTTTACTACATTACATTATTATATACAAATTGTCAATATGGGCGGCTCTTTGTGGGTATTTAATTGCTTTTTATTATTCACAATAACAATTTACAATATATACAGTATTTGCCAGGGGGTTACAGAAATAAAAACACACATGAAATCAGACAAACATCAATTCCAAAACAGAGATCCACAGTAAACACAGGGTAAGAAACAGAGACAAAACAAAAAATAAATGAATTAATAAAAACATGATGTATGATTCATCAATCAATAAAGTATTTGTCCAAAACAAAGTCAGTTTTCAGAGCCTTCTTGCTCTTATGACCTTTAATATATTTAATTACTAGTTAAAAACTAGGCAACGTTGCAGATCCGGAATAACGTTTCTAGTAAAGCCAGAATAACCGTTAGCATGCTAACTGTGAAGCTAAAATATTTCAGTGGTTCCAATAATCCGGAACATATACATTGCATTATTAATTCGACAAATGACTCAAAACAGCTGCCAGCACATATAACTAAAGGCCACAAAGAACCGTGGTTATAAATTTTAACAGCCGTTAGCTACAAGCCCTTATGCTAAGTCAAGCTAGTTAGCCGCTAAGCTATTTACAACAGTGCATTATTATTTGATAGTTTCACTGTCCTTTTAAAAACTAAACCATGACACTTTGATAGCCTGTATTGAACCAACACATGCTGTTAACTATACTAAGTCTCTTACCATGATTTATCCCCGTGTTGTCGCAATAAAATCAGATAAATGAGTCCAAATGGGTCCAAATGTTGCGACTTCAGTGAAAAGATCACTGGATACTGACGTGGAACTTCCTGAAATGTAATCTCGCGTGAATTGGGCTCTGGAAATGGTGACGTGACATGAAGTTCTGCTGCGGGTGTATATGGGTGACACGGTGGAAAAGTTCACTCAACGAAAATAAATAATACATCAACATTGGGACAAATTTTGTCATGTAGAAAAGGAGGTTTGGATTTAATTTCCCCATCAAATATATTTAGCAGAAAAAATACATTATAGAGAAATTTAGACATGATATGGAGTTAAAAAAACATAAAAAAAAACCATGAATTTAGAAAATTCCCACTCACAAAAGTGCCGTTAAACTGATGTTAGTGAATGAAGAGGGGTGGGAATTATTCTAATAATATTTTCAACATCTACCAGCTACTTTTTTCCAACAAACCATGGCATTAATTTAAAACAGACAAGCACGTTGCACTTGTTATGATTGTACACATGTTATGTATTAACTTTAGAATAAAAACAATACTTAAATTTGTGGTTTTAGTTCAACAAATTTGTTTATTTACTGTGTTTATCAGTAATAGTAGTGGCAGTATTGTCATCAGATGCATTAACGTTTCCAGACACATTTCACACTAAATTATTATGTAATATCAACAGAGACTAAAATTGTAATTTTTGGGGGTCAGATGCATTAATTTTATTGTTATATTATTAGATGTCATCCCATCTCACCTTCAAGATATTACCTTATTTATCCAGCAGATGGCGATTTAAGCATTGTTTTATTAAATATCCCACAGTAGTGACTCTACTGGTGTTTAATGTAATGTATGGCGAATAAAACAATTTTCTCTTTTGTGCAGAATATGACTACACAGGCATGTTGTTACAATCCCTCCAAAAGGAAGTATGTTAGGTGCTTTAGAATGAAAAATAGCCTACTTATTAGTAAGACTTTGATATTAATATCTCATATAAGGTGATACTTTTACCTGTCTCAAAAGGTACCAAACTTAAAGTTGTTTCATTATAGTAGCAGGATACACAGCACAATACATGTTTGAAAAGCACCTTTATTCATTTTGTTCATACATTTTGAAAAACATATTATTAAGGAGCAAACAAAGACCGCGTTAACTGAGTAAATGAAAAGAACAAAAGATATTTGCCTTTTATTCTTTTCTTTTGAACACCTGAACACAAACTATATCTTCACATGTCAGCTCCTGTGGGTGGAAAGACAGATAATTAGAGAAAAAAAAAAGATCAATTACATTGTGAAAAAAATGTCTCCATCAAACTTAATACTCCATCACATTCTGATGAACAACACATCCCACTAATCCAACACAGTTCCCTTTTATCCATCATCAGACCGTGTTCTGGCTCAAATATTTCGACAAAAATCTAATTATCACGACAGATGCTGTCAACCCACCAGGTAGAGTTTGCCTCCTTCGATCCAGTGTTTCCAGCCACGGTTGGCCTTCTCTCCTTTCTGAGTGCACACCAGCTTGTCCCCCTCCCAGGTCACCAGACACTACAAGACAACATGTAGTGCATTGATTAAACAATTAACTCTACTCATTTTTTAATGTTAATTTACATTTTTTTTACTTGTCACTAAAATTGCCTGTCTCTAGCTCTTACATGACTACTTTTAACACAGGCAGGCTCACTTTTATAACCTGAAGGTTACTGCCGCCATGAAGACTCACCAATTTCTGACTGCTTTTATGCTGATGTGTAATTAGAAGAGGTGGGACCCAGCCATTGTTTTGCAAGTAACAAGTAAGTCCCAAGTTGTTGCACTCAAGTTCCAGGTCAAGACAGTTTAGATCCATTTTATTCCATAATAAATGATGTGACTCAAGTCCAAACTTCTAGTAATTAGTACTGCGTTAAAGCAGCTCTTAATGTAGACTAATTATAGTTGCTGTTTCTTTTGGCATAAAAAGCAGTCAGCATCCCTCTGTGGAGACTCAGAACTAAAAATTGTCACTAATAAATGAACTGACCAGATTTCATGAACTCAACTAATTATCTATAAAATCTAAAATCTATTCACTGTGACTCAATAATAGGGAAAAAAGGGTATTGCTAAATTATCTGCAGGTATGTGAGGCTCCATTGACAAAGTGAATGTATGGCAGTGATATTTTGAGAGGTCGAAGATGCAGTATCTTGCTTCCATTGGCATTCAGTGTGACGGTGCATCTCTGTTAGTGATGAGTCATTTTTTGAATCACTGGCACATTGTTTGCAGTGTCTGTTTTCAGCATTGATGTTACGCACACAGACCAATCTTTACCCTGCACACACATAGATAATACATTCTCTTTATCACATAAGCAACAAGGAAAAGGGAATCATGGCCTCATCAGATAAACTATCACTGATTCTTTTTACTTCAAGGACTCCATATCCCACCTTGATGTTTCTGCTGTCTAGCCCCTTTGTGTGCTCATCAAACTCAACCCCTACAGTGAAGGAGAGCTCATAATTCCTGAAGGTGCTCAGCGTTTTGAAGGTAAACTTGTCTCCGTTTTGGTCCACCACTTTGGTCTGAGACAGCGAGATGGCAATTTTCCTTGTAGCAAAGTCAATATCTAGAGCCAGAATAGAGAGACTTGATTATTGGATCTTTTCAGAGAAACCAGATTACAGTATATTCATTATATTTTAGAGGAATAGATACAGTAATGTGGAGAATTTCACTCAATTCTGTGAGATGAGTTAAAGTAATTTCCTTCTGGGAAATAAGCTTTTCTAAAGTTTATAGCTGACGATTAATCATTTTTAAAATCACAACCATTCTAGTATTCTAGTATTTGGCATCATAGTTGTTTTATACTCAATAGTCTGTGTGGGAAACAACTTAAAGACTGAAACTCTCATAACAGAAATATTTAAACAGGGTGATTTTCTAACACATAACACCTCAAGCAGAATGAAACCCACCAAAATTAAAAGTTTCTTACTCAATGCTTTCAAATATTCCTCAAATTTGTCATTGTTTTCCAGAATCCACGTCCCATTGAAGTCTACAGGCATGATGGCAGCTGGTGAAGCTGTGGTGTGTGTAGACTTTAGACAGCGTATGGAGGGGGAAGGTGCAGGGTGTCCTCCTGCTTTTATCCGAATCAGGGTCATGAGGGCAGAGAACTATTGATAAGTGACTTTATGGCTAGAAGGGGATTGGCAGGGGCAGTTGTTTGGGAGGCGGAGGGGGAGACTCAATCTTTTCTTTCAGTCTTTACACTCACTGTGGGAGGGTTCAGAAGGGCATATCTGAGGGTACCAATACACACACATAACACTACTCACATGCACCTTTACACACATACACATGCAGACTCTGCAGTGATGGTCCGTGTACAATGTACAGACAGAGAAGCTGTTTTGTAACATCTGCCAACAGTGTGCGCTTTCTATTTGCTCTTTTTCTGTGAAGTTCAAATGCTAATCCAGAATATCTGAACTTTGACCAAGAAGGTTAATAAAGTTCAACTGGCTTTGAAATGATGAAAAATCTAAATAAAATAAAATTCAGTATTTGGGGCAAACTCTACTTCTCATCCCTAGCTGAAAATCCAGACTATAAATGCACAAACTTTTTTTTTTATTTAAAAAGTTTAAAGTTGATAATTCTTTATGATTTTCATCATATCAAACCCAGTTTTGGGCTGTCAAACTCCTATAGCCACTAATTAAAGGGCCAGTGTGTAGGATTTAGGGGGATAGGGGGATTTAGGCATAACTATGTTTTCATTAGTGTGTGATCACCTCTAAACTAAGAATGATTGTTTCTACAATCGCCCAGAATGGACAAACCAACACTGGATCTAGAAAGGGCCTTCTGCGTTTTGATGTTACCTGAAGGCCATTGTAGGTCTCGACATTCTTGAAATGGGAGGGGTGAGGGGTATTGAGTTGGTAGCAATCTGCAACATCACGGCTAGATGCCACTTAATATGGCACCCTGCTCCTTTAAAAGAGCTTACTCACTACGTCATTAGATAGTGCAACTTACTATATGGTACTTTGCATTATCAGTGGCAGAGTCTTCCATTCCCAAGGGGGATTCAAATGAAGTGCATATGCACAAGAAATTCACAGGAAACTATGGAAGTGACTGCTCTAGGCACCTTTCCTGTGATTAACCCTTTATCAGGCAAATAACTATATTTGGTAACTTCAGGTAATATTTCGAGAAAAAAGTTGCAAATTTACTAGATGAAAGTGGCAAATCTACAAGAAAAATTTAGCAAATTTAAGAGATTTAAAGTGGCAAGTCTGCGCGAAAAAAGATTTACGAGAAAAAAGTGGGGGAAAAGCAATTTTTTCCCCCCAGATTCACCACTTTAAATCTCACAAATCTACGCATTTTTTTTCTCGTAGATTTGCCACTTTAATCTCGTAAACTTTTTTCTCAAAATATTATTTTCGTATGTTTTTTTTTTACACATTCTGGCTGTATGTTATATCCTCCAATATTCTCTAGGGTTGAAAGTAGTATTTCAATGAGTGCCCTGTTAAGGGTTAAAGTGGTGAATCTGGGAGAAAAAAGTAGCTTTTTTCCCAACTTTTTTCTTGTAAATCTGCAACTTTTTTCGCGCAGATTTGCCACTTTAATATACTACATTTACAACTTTTTTCTCGAGATATTACCATAAGTTACCAAATATAGTTCTTTGCCTGATAAAGGGTTAATAAAGAAGATACTTTTTTTCAAGGAACTCTGGTACTTGCGTGATTAAAATCTACTGGACATAAAATGTCTCTTACTTCAGTGTTCATTCTCTGTGTACAATATGCAAGTATCCATACAGCCATGCATGCTTTGCAAGCTACTGTGAGATCACAAAATGATGCTCTTACGTGCACGTCTTCAACTCAGTTAAGGTGAGCACAGCAGATGAATGTGAAAATAGTGTCAAATTCTGCATATACATCATTCTGCACAGTGAAGATCAAACACTAAGTGAGGTAACAATAAGAAATACATCTTTGAGCGTAGGGGGATTTTGGCTGAACTATGGCTGAAAATCCTATATTAAAGTGTTTGGCTGTAGGTTGCTGATCAAAAAAAGAGTTAAGTTAGTGACTTCCCAGCAGACCATTTGTGCACTAAGTACAAACATTTTATTGGAAATAAATGTAAATGCAGATTTCACTCTGGCGCCAGACTCTGTTTCGACCCCTCTCTGAGACCATAATTTTTTTTAACCAGCCAAGGCAAGCGCAGGGAGCGATCAATAACAACCCCCTGTGGAACCATAAATAAACAGAGACCGCAGGTAGAAGTCGGGGTAGTGGTGGGGTGTGAATGCAAAAAAAGCAGCAGGAGGTTGAACAGCAGGGCGAGCAGAAGCAGGTTGAGCAGCAGCAGCATCAGCGGTAAAGAATGAGCAAGTGAGCTGGACAGTTTATTCAGACTGCCCAATTGGTAATGGCAATGCACAAAGTGAGCTGACAGATTAGCTGATTCAGAGCACAGCGTGGCTCGAGTTGTCTGGCAGAAGCTCCGCAGGCTTCACTTCACTCACTGAAATTTTCAAGTAGAGGCCCCCAGGTTCCTCGTACATGTCTGGAAATTTATTTTCAGATAAAAGGAGCTTCAAACAGCTGACCTGTTGGCCCGAGAAACACCAGTAAACAACAACCAATCATTTTTCTGTTTTTTTTTTTCTTCTGTTGTATCATTGAACTGCGAAGCAAACCATCTCTGATAAACAAAAGAAATGGAACTGTTGAGCACTGTTCATTTTATTGATTGATTTTTAAAATATATATTAATGGCACATTCCCAAAGGAATTGGGATGCATAAATATACACATAAGGTCTGATATCTATTCTGGAGACTAAGAATCAGTAGTTTACAACCCTCAAATACTCTTCCATCCACAGCAATCATTGCTCTCTTGTCTTTACTGCCACCCATTACTTTCCCACTCATCATTTCAGCACACTGCGAATCAATCTGGTTCATCAGATGATCTACACCTACAGTAGCTGTATGCATGCATCCACACTTGTTAATCAAGAGCATCCAACCTGAGACAGATATTGCATTTTGTAATGTAACACGATACACACACACTACCCCGCCCCTTTGAACTGGCTTTAGCAGAGTAAGGCAACAGTCTTGATGGAATATAAACGTGTGCTTCATGAAAATAATATTTATAACAGGAAAACAGATGTTGACCAAAAGGACGTTGGATGATATGTCACAGGTGAAGGATGTGTCTGGTTTAAGCCGATGTCAGCCGGGGGATCCGTCTAGTTCAACCAGAGCCAGCTTAGGTCTTCTTGAACACCTGCTTGCTGACAACTCCTCCAGCTCTCAATTCCTGCAGGAAACAAGAGACAAATTAATGTTTTTAGATTGACACGTTTGTATATTTAAACAGAATCAGAATGTCCTTTTGACAAATGGAAATGACCAGGAGGAGGATGACAGTTCCTAAGCTCTACTGTCTTCCCCAAATCGTACAATTAAAGACAAAATCTTCCTGACTTAGCAACACTAACTATGGGTGGAAGGGGCTGCGGATGGTCAATTATAAGTAAAGGATGCATGGAGACATTTAATGTGCAGTATTTCAAATAATTTAAGGGACTCTAAAGTACTGGTTCCCCACATTTTCTTTAAGACGTTCCCCTGAACTCAACTAGAATTATTTCACAATATTGCTACATTGTTTTTTTTTATACAATTAAACATTTATTGTTTGTATTAATTTGATCAAGTCAAGAACTATTTCAGCTGCATATTCAGTACTTTTAATGAACTCTTTCAGCCATTTATTCATTACATTTAGTTAACCCTTAAGTCTTATAACTGTATATCTATTATTTTCAGATATGTTTTAAGCATTTACACATTACTTTCAGCTAACTGTTTGAACTTGCAACTTTTCACACACTATCAATTGCAACACATTGTGTTCAAGTTATAGCTAACTCCATTTGTTGCTATATGTTTTTTTGTTTTTTTTAAGTTGTGAAATTTTGTCAATGCAAATTATTTTCTGCCACCAGAGGCCACTGTAGCTCCACATTCAAACCTTCTCCCAGCTCTTGGGAACTTCAACTAATAACTAATTTCATGGCTGCTGATTGAAAACATCTGCTGGCATCACTTTAACCAAATAATTTGGCAGATTATTTCTGTTTAACTTTGATAGCAGTAATCACACAGAGGGAAATCTGATAATGCTGAGCTAATGGAAATGGTAATGTGCTAGTCATTACTTTAAAGTCTTTTCAGATGCTAATGCTTTCATTACAGGCCACACTGGGCCACACTATGAATTTCACAGAGGAGTTGTTAAAAAAAAAACCTTATTGAAGTTCTTCTAACAGAAATTAGATTAGAAAAGTCGAGATAATAACATGGCAGGAGCTGATGTTGATAAAACGCTGAATCATTGGAAGTCTCAGCTCATGGAGTCAGACAGAAATGCTGAATAAATGAGAAGCAAACGACGCATGAGAACCAAAATATATACGTTCTCCCCCTTAAAACAGGTGGATCCTTGTGCAGAAATAATATGATTTACTAAATGATTTACATCCGCATACACATGCACCTCACACAGTATAATGTCAGTACTGCTGGAGCTAGTGGGCTAAATTATGAGTCACACATAAAAATATATGCACCGCACATACGGTGCTGAGAGGCATTTTGGATTTGGATTAAAGTGTCCAAATTGCGTGCATTAATATTCATGGCAGGATCGGATGTTTTCTTACCAGATGAAGCTCATCTCCGTCCACCCAGTGGGTCCAGCCTCTTCCTTCAATCTCTCCTTTCTGCACACACACCAGCTTGTCACCCTCCCAGCTGATGGTGGTCTGCATGAGGTCACAGGTCAGGGAGAAAATGGGATTATAAAAACTGATGATGCACCAGTGAAGAATTTATTCAAATTCAACAACATATATATGCTGAGGGAGAGGCTCAGTCATTCTCCACCCCTATTAAAAATAATTATTCTGATAAAATCTGCACATACAGACGCACGTGACCCTCTTCTCTTGGCCACACTGCAAACAGCTTATAGCTTATCTATAATCAGCCTATCAGCATACAATAAAGCTTTTTCAAGGGGGACCACAGATAATCTTTGATCCTATTCAGTATTCAGGAACACAATCTGATTAAAAGAATGTGAGGCTTGAGTTATTTCTCTGCCTCTCCCACTTATTTTTCCAGCAGTATCTGACACTGGTCTTCATTACATCAATGCATTGACACGAGCGTGAAAAGTTTGAGAAAAGTTTTGTAAATACTAGGAAAGTTTTGTATAAAATCTCACCACACTACATGCTCATTATAGTCTGGAGGGGTACTGCTGCAGTGAAAAATGTGTTTATGCAGCTACAGGTTTTGCACCAATGGGAAATCGAACAGGTGTGAAACAGCCATGATTCATTCAAATGTATAAAATCCCCTCTGGATACATTGTCTTCAAATGCTCACCATGCACTTCCTGTCATCCACTCCAGACAGATCCTCCTCAAACTCTTTGCCCACATAGAAGTCCATGTTGTAGTTTTTAAAGGTGCTGAGGGTCTTGATGATGATGTGGTCCCCGTCGTGGCTGATGTCCTTGTCGGGCTTCAACAAGGTGGCGATTTTCCTGATGGCAACATTAACATCTGTGACAAGTCCCAGAGGAAGGTGGGACATGAATGAGAGACAAGAGAGAAGGACCAGGAGAGGGAGAGAATTTTAGTGCATTCATACAATTTCAGACACATACAGTACAGTACATGAACGTGCAGACTGAGAAAAACTTAGATGCAGCAGTGTTTGTTAGACATTTTTCAATTCAGCTTGTCCATTTAGAGGTGAAGCGGATCATCTCTGAGTAAAACAATTTCTGATATTGCTCACAAGGTATTAAAGTATAGTTATATCAAAGTAATTGGAAGATATTAAAGGGACAGTTCAATCCCCACATGAAAAATACATATTTTTCCAACATTGTTTTGGTGTGAGTTGGCTGTAAAAATTCCTGCCTTCTCCAATATAATGGAACTAGACTAGAACAAACCTTATTGTGAGCAGTTTCATGTAGGATATTCTTTGAAGTATAATTCTTACTTGGAACTGCTTACAACAAGGTCTGTGGTCATGATTTCTGGAAAGAGACATTTCTGTTTTTCATTTGAGTTTTTCAAATGTATTTTTTTTGGCACATTGAGCACCACAAGCAAAGTGGCATCTAGTTTTATTACATTTAGAGAAGGCAGACATATATAGATGGCAGACATCTCCAATACTCATCAACTCACAACAAAACAATCGTAAAGGATAAATAGAATGACATTAAGAGGAAAAAAATGATTTCAAGGTTAAACCTCCTTTAAGTGTCACAACAAATTTGTATTCCTCTCATTTTTCTACTGGAATCATACTAGCATGACTGCAATTTTGCTCTACTACAGTCAGAACATTAGGACTGATAAGCTGATAAACTCAAATGATGATTTGTTTGCTCCATGCCTTTACCTTTACCAGGCCTATCCTCCACTTTCCCCCTGCTATAAACTCACCGAGAGCCTTCAGGTACTCCTCGAAGTTATCATTGGAAATCATTTTCCAATATCCGTTCAAATCAACTGGCATGTTGGCTGTTGCTCTGCTGCTTTCCTTACTCCCAGTGAAAGATGAAGAGGTCCTCTGTGGACGGCTACTTGTGCCTGAGTGCAGAACCTGCTGTCAAAAGCCCCAATTTGAACCAAATTCACTTTAATCCGATTACCTCCCACCTTCCTCCCTTGGCCGACTCCACGTAACCCCTCAATCCTCCCCACGCTTTCCTTACATATTATATGCTGAGAACATGCGGCATGCATACGTAATGCAGAATAGCTTCATGTTAGAGAGTGCTTACTCCGCCTATGTGGGATTAGCATGAATGCACTTCCTTTATTAATTGACACAGGCGTACTTATTTGGAGTTCCACGTGTAAGCCTGGTTGTGTTGTATAAGATGAGGCCGTTTTAATCATGTTATAATCATAGTGCAGGTCCATCGACAATCAGCCTAATGGGGTGAAATCACACAAAGATCTATGAAATCACTGATCAGCTTGTGGATGTGGCTGAGTGGAGCACACAGTGTGGATAATGTGCACAGTACAAAAGCAGAATCACCTGAGCTTCAAATGATCCAACTGGAACAATTAAACGTGGCACAATAGGACTGTCATATCTTTTGTTTCGGCTAAATAACTCAATTAATTTGATAATCTCTCTTTTGGGCCAGCTGCAGCACACTGTCTAATTCCTTTACTGACTGGGACACAGACAAAGCCACACACACACACACACACACACACACACACACACATTATCTTTCAAAGGATGCCAGTCAGTATCAGTCACAGTGGCGCTTTCAGCCATTGGCCTCAGTGAGAAAACACCTCCTGTAGCTGAGCAACTGTCAGGATTACTTTAAATCCTTTGGCGGAAAAAATACAGGCTTGCAGACACAGTGTGTGGATGATAATGGGGAGACTGAATAGTCGCACAATGAATTGCTGTTGGGAGGCTGCTGCAGAGTAATGACACCAACAATGATCTTCATATGGGAGGAAATTTCAGACAGGATCCAGTTCAGATGTTTTCAATTAAAAACACACACAGAGGGAATTCTGATAGCCTAGTTAATAACATGCACACCATCTAATATATACATATATCAGGGATACATGATATGGATTTATATTTCAGTCACTTGTGATAACTACCTGCTTCTCATGGCTTATTTTAGGGGAAGGGAACCTGTGGCTCCAGAGCCTAATGTGGCTCTTCAGGCTGTCTGCTCCCTGTGGTTATGACAAACAAATTATATGAAAAGAAATAGTAATTTCTTTACATTTTACTTTTAATTCATCATTGGTGTAGGCCCAAAGCAATTTGTATCCTTCAATTGTAAAAATGTTAACAAAAGTCTGCAGTGTGACAATTTAAAATCTAAATTTTGTCTAGTTTAGTCTAGTTTTGAGTTTCCCTCACAAGTTTAGCTTTGGACTTCAAATCTCCTGAGATCATTTTTCATTGTCCAGCCTCTCATTGCACTTTGGTCCTGGGTGCATTCTGACAAAATCATATTAATGAATGCTCATCATGACATATCAGTAATGCTGGTTGGCTAATTTGGACTCAGTAGGTTGTTTTATCTTCATTGTAAGGCTCAAAATAACGCTTGTGGCTCCATTCCAACATTTTTATCCCTCTTTTGGCCAACAATCGCTGTTCTGTTAGTAAAGGTTGCCGACCTCTGGCTTATACAAATAAGATTACTGATAATTTCATATTTTTTTCTTTTTAAAAAGGAAGTTCATATTATGTACACTGTAAGGGTAAGAAAGGCTAAGATGTAGTGAGCAAAGATTGACGATTTAAGCTCTGACATCACGGTTGATGACACACCTAAAAAACAAACAACTGAATCATCCAAAAACTTCCCGAACACACTTGGCTGACTAAGAATTCAAATACTTTGATCTGTCAAATCATACATGAAACTGTATTCAATATTTATATTATACTTATATTGACGGATTGTAAAGTGTGTGTAGATGCTGCTCTTGTTGAGCCAATAAATTATATGGATTTATATTCTCAGTTTTATATATCAGCAATAATTTTATCATCAGAATAATATAAGATAATAAAAAGTTCTCATTATCAGCCCAATATACAGTAGTGTTCAAAAATAATAGCAGTCCAATGTGACTAACCAGATTAATCCAGGTTTTTAGTATATCTTTTATTGCTACATGGCAAACAAGGTACCAGTAGGTGCAGTAGATTCTCAGAAAACCAACAAGACCCAGCATTCGTGATATGCAGCTCTTAAGGCTGTGCAATTGGGCAATTAGTTGAAAGCAGGGCCAGATTAACACTTTGCTGTATCCTGGGCAACAATATTCAAGGGCCCCATCATCACGACCCCAGAATCACCATAATCTGGCAAAATATATTTATTTAACAACACCTATTCCCAGCACAAATGTATTAAATTGATAGAGCCATCACAGAGGAAGACAAGACACAAACAAAAATCAAGAATCTAGAATCAAGTAGCATTTTGGTCCTCAGCTCATTTTAAACAGAAATCACCCTGTCACCTCAAAATTCATTTTTGAGCAACAACTCCGATGTACAGTTTAACATATAAGCGAGAGATAACCAGATATTTTGCTTGTGCCCACACTGCCCTGGGCCCTTTAGAGGTCATGGGCCCCTGGGCAATTGCCCAGTTGCCCATATGGTTAATCCGGCCTTGGTTGAAAGGGGTGTGTTCAAAAAAGTAGCAGTGTCTGCCATTGACTTTACAAACTCAAAACTATTTTGTACAAACTTTTTTGTTTCTAATATTTAGCAATCCTGTGATCACTAAACTCATATTTAGTTGTATGACCACAGTTTTTAATAACTGCTTCACATATGTGTGGCATGGAGTCAACCAACTTGTGGCACCTTTCAGCTGTTATTCCACTCCAAGATTCTCTAACAACATTCAGCAATTCATTTACATTTCTTGGTTTTGCTTCAGAAACAGCATTTTTGATGTCACCCCACAAGTTCTCAACTGGATTAAGGTCCACTCCATAACATCAATGTTGTTGGTTTGGAACAAAGATTTTGCTGGTTTACTAGTGTGTTTGAGGTCATTGTCTTGTTGAAACACCCATTTCAAGGGCATGTCCTCTTCAGCATAAGGCAACATGACCTCTTCAAGTATTTTGACATATTCAAACTGATCCATGATCCCTGGTATGTGATAAATAGGCCCAACACCATAGTAGGAGAAACATGCCCATATCATGATGCTGCACCACCATGCTTCACTGTCTTCACTGTGTATTGTGGCTTGAATTCAGAGTTTGGGGCTCGTCTCACAAACTGTCTGCGGCCCTTGGACCCAAAAAGAACAATTTTACTCTCATCAGTCCACAAAATGTTCCTCCATTTCTCTTTAGGCCAGTTGATGTGTTCTCTGGCAAATTGTAACCTCTTCTGCACATGCCTTTTTTTAACAGAGGGACTTTGCGGGGGATTCTTGTAAATATATTAGCTTCACACAGACGTCTTCTAACTGTCACAGCACTTCCAGGTAACTCCAGACTGTCTTTGATCATCCTGGAGCTGATCATTGGCTGAGCCTTTGCCATTCTGCTTATTCTTCCTTCCATTTTGATGGTTGTCTTCCGTTTTCTGCTACGTGTCTCTGGTTTTGCTCTCCTTTTTACAGCATTGGAGATCATTTTAGCTGAACAGCCTATAATTGTTTGCACCTCTTTATAAGTTTTCCCCTCTCCAATCAACTTTTTAAGTACGCTGTTCTTCTGAACAATGTCTTGAACGACCCATTTTCCTCAGGCTTTCAAAGAGAAATGCATGTTCAACAAGTGCTGGCTTCATCCTTAAATAGAGGCCACCTGATTCACACCTGTTTTTTCACAAAATTGATCTGAACTCACTGATTGAACGCCACACTGCTATATTTTTGAACACACCCATTTCAACTAATTGCCCAATTGCACAGCCTTAAGAGCGTGCATATCACGAATGCTGGGTCTTGTTGGTTTACTGAGAATCTACTGCACCTACTGGTACCTTGTTTGCCATGTAGCAATAAAAAATATACTAAAAAACTGGATTAATCTGGTTAGTCACATTGGACTGCTATCATTTTGAACACTACTTTATATCAGGCATCGGTATAATATATACACACAAACACGTGTGGAGGTATTTCAAAAGCTCATTCTTAGATTTTTACATACAAGGCCAAGAAACAAAAATATGTTTCAGCAGCATTATTATTATTTTTAACATTGTGCCATGAACAATATGGCATCTTCAAATATCTTAATACATAACCTTGAGCTGTTTCACAACCATTTTCTTTTTATCAAGATTTGTTTTTTCACTGCTTTCCTCCTGTTTGTTCATACTATTCAGTTTCAGAGGTCTTTATTTGGTTCAATGTCAGACATTGAATACTTATGTCTGTTAGGTTGCTAGACTGTGTTAACATCCAGGACAGGGATAAAATAATAAAAAGTCCAGGACTTTATCATCGTATCTCTGACAAAACCTGATGTTGTATATTTATAGATATATTTCAATGTTTTCATTAAAAACAAACCCTTAGATGTGTAGTTTTGTTTTCTGTGTTTGCACGAGGGATTTGGGTTGTTGGATATACCCTGTTATTGTTATTATTTTATACATTTAGACAGCTCTGAGGAAAAAAAAGTCAGATGAAATACTTCAAATTTACAGGAATTTATTTCAATGTATCCAACTTTGCAATGGTATGAAATGTGTAAAACTACAGATGCAAACTTTTACAAATAATGTTCTCTGACAGTGTGGCAGAAAGATGGGGCTCAGTATTTGCAGTACTCCATGTGTATGATTAAAAAGACACCACAGCACTGTGTAGACGAGTTAGAACAAGTGATGTCTGGAAAACATTTAGGCCAATGTGCTTTTCTTTGTACATTGTGCAAACCTCCATCACAACAGAGTCCGGTGGAGCTTCCCGTCCCTGAAGAGAAGCACTGATCTGTGAGTGAATTACCACAACATGTTCAGCTCAATGCTGCAGCTGTCCACCTGTCAGTCATCCAGACTCTTTACTTGTGCCTGCTTTGTGAGCGGCCTCAGCACCGTTTCCTTATTCCTCCTCTCGCTGTCCTCCGTGTAGAGGTTGTGCTGGTGGATATACTCTATCACAGAGTCTGGGATGAGGTATTTCACACTAAGATTCCTTCTCAGAGCCCGGCGCACCTCTGTGGCGCTCGTCTCATTCCTCAGCCATTCTCTGACGAGGAAAATGTTGTGACGGTGGCGCGAGAGCGTGTCCGACTCGTGCACGGCAAGCTCAGGCTGGAGCCGCCCTCGACTGACGCAGACGAGGCCGAAATGTCCGGCCACCTCCTCCACGTGGTCGTCCATCCACAGGCCAGGGATCTTAAACGTGTTGAGGAAATCAGCTCCACACAGGAGCTTCAGCTGAGGACAGGGGCCTGAGGGAGAGGTGGAGTAAGATAGTGAGCAGGACTGGGCAATAAAATCTACTTTTCAAATTCTTTTTTTTTTTTTAAATTTTATATTTATTGAGGCCAACAGGTTGCATACAACGTAAGATATTTTCCCTTCGTAAAAACAAAACATAATTATTCTTATATTTACAGGTTCCTGATACATAGGAAAAGCAAAGAAAGGAAAAGAAAACTAAATCATAGAAAAGATAACCGTCAGGATTTTCATTCTGTATCCATAGATATACATCAACATCAATTTTCTTCCCAGGCCCAATTTTTTTACATTTTTATGTATTAACATTATGAACAGTTGGAACATAAGGGGGAGTTTCACTTTAATTCTCCGAAAGAAAAGAAAGAAAGAAAAAGGGACATGCATATATACATAGACAATTAGTACAAAACACAAATTTTCAAATTCAAAAACATTGAAACATTGTTGATAAATATTTTGATCTAATTTACTTAACTTTAAAAACATTAAATGTTTTGTATTTACATATTATTTTTCATTTATCTTTTTTATCCAAAATTATATTTTTACATTTTTAATGTATTATTATTATATTTTAATTAGTGCATTATGATTTCAAAGTCAATGAATAATTCTATTAATTTCTTTTGTTTTTTTGCCATAATCAAGCAGCTTTAAATAGTAAGGAGGCAATCTTTGAGAGGGTTGATATGCAGTAAGGGGCCGGAGCTATTGCTTTATATGGTTCATTTTAAGAATAAAAAGCATGCATGATTAATAATTCTACTTTGTGATGTTCCTTGATGTAAAGAATACCTCATATCTATAACAATGGACTTGCTTCAACTCATCCCTTAACATTCACTCATCGGTCCCTGGGGTCTGCCATCACCGATCTCTTTCAATTAATTTTACCCAATAAAGATAATTCGGTGATTGGCCTGTGTACTTAGTTGTTGATATTTTCTGAAAAAAAGTGAGGATGGCAAAGAGTAGCACAATCTTCAAGTGGTGATTGCTTTTTATTCATTGGAAACAGTCCAGTGGGTGTTTGCCAACTCACAAAAAACTTGGCAATCCCATAATAAATGATTGAACTGTCTCCTCAAAGAGTGCTTATACTGTTGAGGAGGAAATCCAAAAACTGGAGGCACTAATGATGTGAATACTTAGGAAAAAGTGAGTGAACATCTTGAGTTAGGACCTGGCAAATGAAAACTCTGAACATTACTGAAACACACTTACTTGTTCTAAAAATGACACAAACTAGATATTCATGGTGCTGGGGGATAAAGCAAAAATAAAGCTTTGGCATTTTTAATTTTTTTTTACTTAATTTCTGACAGATCTCACAGCTATTTATATCATTACCTCTACTTTTTCATTTTTTTTTTTATTAAAAGTAATTTTATGGTTTATCACTTGATGTAGTGTTGTGTAAAAAAACAGTAGGGCCCAAACAAATATCCCTGTAAATGATTTTGATTCATCATACATAATTCCTCAATACTGATTGCTTAGCTTCCAGTTACACAACAACCCTTATGTTCACACATGCTTTTTGTGAGTTTGTCCATCCTTCGAACACACACACACACACACACACACACACACACACACACACACACACACACACACACACACACACACACACACACACACACACACAGTCTTCAAGGTATTAAACCTATGCCTAATACTCTTTAACCACTATAAGTTAGGACCACAGAGCACCATTAGGCTTTGCATTACTACTTTACACGCACAGGCACATAGCGTGGGACTGGTCTAAATCCTGAAGCCTAACTCTGTTTGAGGGCTTTGTATGATAATGTTTTTTTTTTTTTTTTAAGATTATTTTTTGGCATTTTTGCTGCTTTATTAGATAGTGACAGATAGAAAGGGGGAGACAGAGGGGAAGACATGCGGCAAAGGGCCCTCAGGCCGAATTCGAACCCGGGTCCGCCGCAGCAAGGACTCAGCCTTAATAGTACACGCTCTACCAGTGTGAGCCACCAGGACACCCTTTGTATGATAATGTTTACACACTGAAGGCCAGCAGTTATGCTTACCATGTTCATCATCTGAGTTGAGCGTGTTAGCATGTTAAAATGAGCCTAATAGCACTGGGGCTGAGCCGAATACTCTGAGAAATGAATATCTGCTACGGACAATTTACTATTTATAAGCACCACTAAAATGTGTCCTCATTGGGTAGCTGTCTTCTGTAAATATCTCTCTTGCCGATCAATCTTGTGATCATCAGAGTCAGCTTTTGAATAAATAATAAATAAAGCAACTTCTGATCAATCCAAGTCAATTGAAAGCTTAACCTCTTCAACTCCTTGAGGACGTCGGCATCCTCAGCCGACCTCCCGTCTTTCAGGGGCTGTAGAAGGCTCAGTTTTAATGCCTCAGTGAAGATATTGGTATCAGATGAAACTGACATGGCCATTTTCTCGTACTTGTTTTTTCTGAATTAGCACTAAACACAAAGTCTAGCTAAAGGCTGAGGTGTCTGATGTCATTAGTTATGCAGGTTTTGATGATAAACCAAAGTACTGGACAAACAGTGACCTGTAGGTGGCGCTAAAGAACAAGTCAGGGGATCATCAAAGGGAGGATTTTTCTTCTGGGGACCATAAATATCAATATTTAAATAATTTAATGTATATTTATATATATATATATATATATATATATACATTGCTCGACACAAATATGTGCTGAATTCCCATACAATTATTTAAATATTGATGTCCCCAAATATATACATATGTATTTATTTTATTATATTTGGACCAAAATGGTGCATGGACTAATCAACATTGAAATTCATGGTCATTGCCACAAAACACAACCAAATATGCAATACCTGCAAACAGTCAGAGGTCAAAGGGATCCAGATATCCCAACATTAAGAGGTTCTTACTTAAGAAGGGAGCGGTGTTTCCAGCTGGTTTGTTGTGTGTTCTTTTGCTCTGCTCATACTGCTGCAGAATACGCCCATAATGATACCTGCCCAACAACAAAAGGCATGAGAAAAATATTGAGAATATATTTCTTTAAATGATACTTGTGTACTCATTAGTTATTTGCTGTACACTGTTTATGCATGTCCAAAGGCAACATCTAAACATCATGCCAATAACGCCTTATCAAATAGATTTGAATTAGAAAAAGAGAAATACTGAAGACTCCCAGAGGAACGTAAAAAAAGAAAAACTGTTTTCAAGTAAAGCTCCTTAAAGGTGTTCTTGTAGATTTGCGTGTGTGTGAGTGTTGGGGAGCGAGAGGACTTGTGACGTGGCCTGCTCACAGCCTCTGGACAACAACAGGCCACTTCATGCCTTGGTCACCACCTGTGTTGCGCAAACACTCATGAGGGGATTTGTGAGAAATGTGAAGCAGGAAAGAAGGAGAGTGAGAAAAAAAGTTGAATCAGTGTAAAAGTCCTTTCTAAAATAAACCTACTATGTGTACAGATGGCATATGGGCCATATTACATATTTCCATTACATAATTAATTCCCTCAAATACTCATAGACATGCCTTATTCCCTTATTAATTTTTCAGATGGACTACACCACTGTCATCATTATTGCTTGTTTTTTAAAATTATTTTTTCCTCTTTGATGTATACGTGTGTGCGAAGATATATGCATGTATCCATGTCTGCATATACAGTTATGGAAAAAAATATTAGACCACCCTTGTTTTCTTCAATATCTTGTTCATTTTAATGCCTGGTACAACTAAAGATAGAATGATAAAAACAAAAATATCTCATAAAAGAGTTTAATTTAAGAGCTGATCTCTAGCAATTTTACATGGTTTTCTTTCTTTTTTCTTCTTGATTTTGGTTATTATCAAGAAAACCATGGAAAATAGCTGGATATCAGCTCTTAAAATAAACCATTATGAGCTATTTTTGTTGTTATCATTATATTATATATAAATAATATAATAATAATATTAATATATCCAAACAAATGTACCTTTAGTTGTACCAGGCATTAAAAATACACATGCTAGTTCACTGCTTTTATTATGCTAATTTTATTGGATTCTCTTTTTATTTTGCTGTTGTGAAGTACTTTTAAAATTGTTTTGAAAGGTGCTATATAAATACATTTATAACTGTTATTATTGTTATTCACATTACCTATGGCTGCCTCTTTTCATCTGTATTCATGTCTAAGACAGACTTTTCTAACTACACCACTCCCATTCTGTCAGTAAATTTAACAGCAGTGGCCCTGATTTCACCTCATGAAAAACTCAGACCCAACATGAGTCCAGTCTAGTCTAGCAGCACCCAAGAGACCAAAAACCTGGCAACACACTGTTGCATAAGCAGTTGATGCTGGCAAGAAGCAGGGCGGGCAGAGAAGCAGCAAAGAAGAGTCGTTCCCTGTGAGCTCTGCTGGTGCTGGTGGTAAAACTAGGACATGTCAGCAAGGAAAAATATTTTTACCAAAGCAACAAAGAACTAAGAAGGATGTAACAGGACACAGTAGATGGAAGCAAACAGCAGCTGTTGAGTGGTGGATATAAACTGTGAAGAACATGTGTTTTGTTCTGTCATCACAGAAAAAATCAAACCAAAGGTAGAGGACACCTATTGATTTTAAATCTGCTGCAACAAGGAGTTTTTAACTGGTTTTGAAACTGTCTCAATTTAACACCGATGCCTCTATATGACCTACATAATTAAATGAGGCCATCAGTGAGAAGATTGGCTATTTCTATATGATTAATTCTTAATGTCTGTCCCCGGGTCCAATTCCTTTCAAAATTAGACAAAATGATAAATGGCAAGCAGACCGGAAGAGCCTATTTTTACATTTTTATGAAGGGTTATTCGATCGATTCATAATAACAATTATTTCTAAAGTTTGTTTAAATTATAATTACACTAATTTGTTTACTTGCTGCACATAATGAAAATCTGAGGACAAATTATGTGATTTATTTTATTTTATTTGATGATTATATGTCCTTATTGGAAATTTACTTTTCTGTTTATCTCCCGCACATCAATATCAATTTATAATAAATGGCTATATTATTGGATGATGAAGGACAGAGGTGGATTTCTAGAAAATAAATAATGGTAAATAGAAAATAAAGACCCAGTGATCATGATTGGCCCCAAAAACTCCTGATTGGAGAAGCCTGACCTTCAGTTTCTTGCATGGAAACATTCTATTTCAAATAAAGCAAAGTGAAGTCTAATGTAGCTATAAACTTGTTTTATACCTCATGGTGACCACAGTCTCCGTCCAGTCTGGCTGCTGACTCTCCCATTCATCAACCGTGACCCAGTTGGAGCTCTGGAGCGCCAGCTTTGCCATAGCAATTCGGTGCTTAGCCAGAACCAGGCCTTGCTTCCCATATCCGTCACTCACTGGAGACACTATGCCACCCACCACCTGGAACTGGCCTGAAGGAAGAGGAGAAGATTAATGCAGTTTTTCTGGGTCATGACAGACGATACAGAGATGGAATATAAATCAGTAGATAAAGTTATCTCTGAGATTCTTTATCAGATCTCACATTTGAAGACAAATGCTACAATTAATCTTTTAAGAACATGGCGAGGTAAAAATATATTACATGGAGCTTTTACTATAATTAACACATTCTTACTTTGAAGGGTAGTAACTGCTTTAAACAATGAGTTAGACTAAAGGTTTTAAAGCATATTGTGTTAATTCTAATGTTAAAAAAACAAGTTTAAAACTGATTTATTTATAGTAATTTTCTGATGGTTACTCTCAAACTAGTCAGCTGATGTGTTATAGATGAGGGGTCAAAGGGCAAGCATAAGAGCATTATTTATGTTGCTGCTCATTGAAATGCTGCACTGTGCATGGATCCATAAAGCATCTTAAGAGTGAGAGAGCTGACTCAGGACCAGTTCAACTCTTTAGGTATAATGATGTCGTTGTGATCATGTGACGCGGCCAGAACTCTTATGCAGAGCAGCTTTGGAGGTAAATGGGGCGTGGGTTTATATAAAGGAGACTTTGTTGTTACATGGTTGTAACATGGTTACATGGTGTGGCAGCACATGACAAAACACACAGAATTAAGTCTCTGAAGCATGAATAAAAAGGGCATGAGTACATTTTTCTTAATTATTCTTGTTGTTTATAGTTCAACACAAGACAAGAATGTGAGGTGTTTAAAGGGACAGTTTGGATTTTTGGGGTTCTATGAGGTAGTAATTCAGTCAGTGTACAACCAAGACTCCGAAAAATTAGGACACTGTGTAAAACATAAATAAAAACAGAATGAACAGAATTTACATTTACAAAAAAACAAAAGACTGAACAGAGTGTTCAGACTGAACAAAAAATATATTGTCTTCGTACATTTTTATTGAATATTTGTCCAAAAGGATAGGCACTAGCAAATCATTGAATTCTGTTAAATGTGTGTTTTAGACAATGTCCCAACTTTTCTGGAATCAGGTTTGTATCACCTGCAGTAGATGGCATGCCCCCAGTTTGGAGAAGCAGGCAGGAGTACTGGCAAAGAAGCAAAGCAATGCGCTGCTGTTGATGGAGGCAGCAACAAAACATATTTCAGCCACCTAAAAAAAAAATCAATATCAGTTTAAGTGTATGCTATAATTAGAATATTCTCACGGCTTTACCATGCCGCAAGGCAGCCCTGTTTACGTTTATGCAGGGGGAACTGAAGCCTTTATCTATGCTCTTGTCAAGGCCACCAGACTGAATGGAAGAAAACAGTAATTTTACTCGCAGAACAGGTTTTGATGAGAGCACAGATAACAGCTTTAGTTCCCTAACTTTAAATAAGTACCTCATACAACCCCACTTGAAGTATCCCTTTAAAGGTGTGTGAATGGATATTCGGCCCACTAGGGGGCAGAAGGGCTACCCAACAAGCTGAAAACAAAACCCAGTTAGTGTGTTATGAAGCTGTAGTGGCTTATGAGCTAGCCTATTTTCACATCCTGTTTTTATGGCAAACTCATTCTCCTTTTTCTTAGTATAGTGTTGCTGAATAGTGACAGGAAATGGGTTTAGAGGGAGTGGATTACATGCAGCAAAGGGCCACAGGTCAGAATCTAAACCGGGCTGCGGTGGTTAGAACTCAATCTTAGCATATGGGGCGCAAGCTCTGCCAATCTCGTTTTCCTTTGAGCTTTTGGATTCAACCGACTCCTGAGACAAATATCTGCATCTTTAGCCTGCTATGTACTCAACTTTCTTCTTCAGCTAGACTCTAACTTTGTATGCCTGCTGTCAGGTTCTTGATGGATCAGAGATGGAGGGTTTATCAGGGCTTGTTTGCTTAAAACAGCTGCCTGCTGCTGCTGCTGCTGGGAATGAGGTGAAAAAGAAGCTGGGGAGACTGAACCAAACAGTAAATTTGTAGTCCATAAAAGAAAAACAATGAGCTAGAGTGTATAGCTGTGAGTTGGGTCATAATCTCTTAAGGTTCATCACTGGGAGCAACCTCTTCCCCAATACACATTAGTCACTTGATGTAATGTTAATATAAAGAATATTAATTGGTGAACATTACAGAGGAGCTTTTACAAGAGCTGCTTTGACCCTGAAGGGTATCTATAAAGTCAAATAAAACACACAAAGGATTAGCAGACACAGTGTCTGTGATGTCTGGATCTGACCTATGCTGTGCATGTGGTCTCTGGCCAGCTCAAACAGCCTCATGTGCTGGTTGGTGATGGGATTAAAGGAGCCGCAGGCTAGCAAGACTACTGGAACACGGTGGGTGGCCATCTTGGTTTACTCACACAGCTGTCAAAGAACCTTATCGAGGAAAGCAGAAGAAAGAGTTATTAACATTGTGGGAGTCGTACAAGTGGATGCAAAGATGAGAAGACTGAAGGAAGCTAGCATGAAGGTGTGTTTTCTTCTACAGGATGCTGTGCATAAAGACTTTATATATACAAGTCATTTTGTACTTTTCAGTAGTTGCATCACTGTATCATTTTGCAGAGGTTTGCCTTAGTTGCATTCACCTTATCAACCAATTTGTCAGGTGGTGAGAGTTTTTAATCCCAAAGCACCTTACAATGTATGAGTACAGTGTGAGCATAGGTGGCCCAAGTGAGCAACCCAAAGCATTGCCATTCTCTGCCCATTCATCACTGGCGGCGTTGCATTGGAGTCAGACACAGGAGGAGGAGAACAACTGTAGTGGCGATTTGCTATAATGTGTTGAAAGCCTAGAGGGAAATTAACACCAGCCCCGATCCACACATTAGTTGGAAATATGGATAATTTCAACCAGCCTCTCTGGCAGGTATCAGCCATCAACTTATTTCACTTTAAACATGGAATTTTTTGTGGTGAAATCTATGTAAACAATGTTCAATGCCTAAAACTATTTTGGGTGGTGTCATCTTCCTGTGACCACTAAATATACTAATAAATCTCAGTCAGGTTACCACCCAATTATATGTTTCCTTTAAACATATTCAATCTTTTATTTGCTTGTGTGCTGGATTGTCATGACTATTATTATACGCTGATTTTAGAACAAATATATTTTATGTGTCTATGTCTTGTGTTACATTGTTCCATTCATGGGTGGATTATGAGACAATTTACTCATGGGGACAGTCATGGGGCCCCACCACTTCTTCTCCTCCCCCATAAGAGCCAGACACACAGAAGATATAGTTGTTGAGTTTATTTTTGTTGTTGTTGGCCTGTGCCTGGTAGGCCAGTTCACTAATCTATCCATGGTCCCAATATTGCTTTAGTTGCATTTTATTGTTTACATAGTGTTCCTTGCTTGAAAGTGCTACACAGATATAATTATTATGCTAATTCATTTATGTATTTATTTATTGATGAATATGAGGCTCTGTTGATATTTCATTAGGACCTTTGCTCATCTACTTAATGCACTTCATGTCTTGAGACAAGCCAGACAATAAACAAACTGCATTTAAAAAAAACAACAACAGGCTTCTTTGTATCATTATAGGGCTTTGGGCACCACCTAAGCCGATTGAATGTAAAATCAATGTGGAGAGCATCAAAACTAACCAAATTACGAGTGGACTGCTCAAGTATGTTTTGTTTAAAAGCTTTTTGGGTGTTTATGTACTATCATCTCTGTAGACAGATATGGTAATAATAATGATCCAAAAGTTGTGAAATTGCATCATGTTAATTGAAAAACGTTACAGTTTATTGGGTGAGGAACCCCAAACCCCCCACCAAATACTCATATTCCAAAAACAATGTTAGATTTGCATGTTTTGTCTGAAGTTGTCTGACAACACAGCACGCTAACAATAATGAATGCAGTGTGTCATGTATGCATTATTCACTGTCTTTAATTTAAGAGACTACCTGTCAGAAAACAGGTTGGAGACAGATGTGTAACAAATCACAGACTGACGCAGTTTGCAATTCAGCAACGAGTTTGTAGGTTTGACGTTGTCACATGATACAGTAGCTGTGGTTTTGGACAGCTGTTATAAGGCATTTTAAGTCAGAGGACAGCAAACAAATCAGCTAACGAAGCCTTGACATTGAACTAGCAGCTAACGTTAAATAGCCTAACGGACCAAACTACGTCAAAACACACATTGGAATGTATGTATGAATGAAACTAAAACGCAGCACATTCAAACAGTCATATTACTAGAAAAACACAACGTTTTATATTATATAACTATAAATAATTTGTTTACCTTGGTTTCACATTTTACTGTTTGGTAAGTGTGTCACACTCTTCCCATTCCGCCGGTCTGAAGAGCTGCAGCTCGATGGTTCCGCAGAGAAACACTGGCTGAAGTGCGACCCCTGGTGGAGCAAGGCCCGCTGAGCAAAGATACGAAGCTCTCCATGGTGCTGAAATTCTATGTACAAGTGATGGCAAATCTTTTTAAATCAATTTCACACGGTAAAGATGCCCAACATTGCCGTAATTCATTAGCTGCTTGTTTGCGACCAATGTTACATTGTTATACATTTATTTTAATGCCTTCTTGTGCCTCTGTGAGTAAGGACAATGTCTTCCCAGAAGAAATCTGCCATAATCATAAGCTGACCTTTACAGCAGTACAACATCAAACACCTACGTGCTCCTGGTAACCTTTCATTTCATTTTTGTTAACTGGTTGTCAGATGGAAAGCAGAAGCTTTGTCGAACACTAATTGACTGCCTTACAATGGCTGTACAGCAAATGGCTTTTCCAATAACTTTGCTTTGTCGCAAAGGGACAAGGAAAAAAAAACATTAAAGAATGCGAAGGTTAAAATAAGTGCTCTGGCATTTCACAGAGCACTGGTATGGACCACAAGAAAATAAACTAGTACACTGCACAATGAGGACAGTTATTGCTGCAAGAATTGTACATGCACAAACAACCTATATTTTAGTGTTAAACCAGCAATAAATTGGCGGTTACAATTAATTTCAAAAGGTAGAAAATTGTGAGCATGCATGCACCTTTTTGTCCGTGTGTAGAAACACACAGACAAATACCATCATACTTTTCGACTAAAAATTGTTATTGGTTCGTTTGCGCAGCCAGTATCAGTTAAAATGCAAAACTCTCTTCAGACCAGCAGAGAATAATATATCTTACTCAATAGTATGTGATGCCACACCAGAGTTAATGCAGATAGGCAGAAAAATACTTACAGATTCATTTTCTGTGGAAGTAGAACATTTCTGCATGATTTAAGATTGTTTTGAGGGGTAATCCTATTGGGAATTGTAACTTAAATTATGAGTTGTGAGAAAAAGACTGTGACAAACAGGACTAGATAGTGTGTGTCTCCTGAAAGTATCAGTGGCATATAGCATTTTCATGGTCACATATACTGCTTGAACCATCCAAGATCTCAGCATTAACATCTTATCACATTGAGGAGTCAAATTATTATTATTTTGTTAATAATATTAACAATTCTGTAGTCACAAACAGTTGAGTTTATAGTGATAAATGTTAGAGACTTGCCAGATAAGACATATGGTGGAAAGAGTGGAAAGTGAAAAAGGCAGCCAGCCTACTCTCTATAAGCTTTCATGCAATGTTGAGAGTAAAATGTGTATTTGTCAATAGCAGAACATTCTGTACTTCAGTGATACCACAGTGAATTTCCCTCTCTGTCCCGTTTCTGAATGATTTCTGAGCTGATGGCTTAGTAGAAGGACAATCTGCTCATTACACCATCTTTCCCCTGTCACTGCTCTGCTGTAACTTAGCATACCCATGGAAACAGCCAATTGGGAATATGTGTGTGTAACTGACTTTGTGTGCATGCAAATGTAGCCCTACATGTGTATATGTGTGTCTGTTCAATCGTCGTTATCCTCTTAACTCACTTGAGGTCTGCCCTCTCTCTCTCTAATCCCCAGAACACACACCCACACCCAACAGACGAAAAAGCATGGGGGGAATAATTGAAGAACATACGGCCGTTAGAGAAAACCAGTGATTCTGCCACAGGGTGAAAACTGAAAGACTCAAATCTATGAGGGGGAGTATAGCTGCGCTCTTCGGGCTCTTGTTAGGAAGATACAGCTGGAAAAACATCACACTGTAGCAGCTGCTTCATTTGATTAGAAAATGAATATCACTGTAAGAAAATGAAAAAACTCACAGTTCATCACGTTACTCCTTAATTAAAGTGATATATATATTACATTTCCCACATGTAGACTAATTTACACAGGCATTTAATTGAGGGCAACAGCTAAATTGACTCAAGGATGCACACGAGTTGCTGTCTAATCTGAATGCCTAAATGGCAAGCAGGTGGGTTGCCCCTGATCAAGCTCAAATGCTATCTCCTATCTTTTATTTTTATGATAATGAGCAAATGTCAAGCAAATCTGCAGATAATTAAGAACATATAATAACTTATTAAGACTTCCCTCTAATCTTTGCTTTCTTGTCATTTTCAGATAGTATTGCTTTGTTTTGAGGGGTCACAAGCCAGAAAGGTTGTCAAACATTGATTTCAAAGCTGTCCCATGTGTTGGAAAAACTTGAATTATAGGAGAATAAATGTTCCCTGTGTGCTCATGATATTGTGATTCCTCTAGCTCTCATAATAAATCGCTTCATTTTCTGGGACTGTGGTAAGCGCCTGCTTTGCCATAGCTTGGGGTTTGCCGAATTGATTGAATAACGGTAGCTGTATTCCTGTAGAGGAATGCAATCACTGAGAGCAAATTCTCCCGGCCCTTTTTTCTTGAGGTGTCAAAAAAATTAATCTCTTCCTCCCTTCACATAAAACTACCAACACATTCACACTCATCTCAGACAGATCCCCTCCCTATATTCCCTCCTCTATCACTTGCTCCTTCTCTCTCTAATTAACAGCTATGTCAAGCTAGCCAAACACAGCACGATCTTGCCCGTACAGGACACTTATATTCTTCAAAATAAATGTGTACAATTGGTCATGCTTGAAGTGAAAGCTTTTTTGGAGCTCTCATAATCATAAAAATGTAAAAATACGTGTTATGAAATAATTTAATTTCCACCCTACATAAATTCAGCTTTGTTTCATACCCTTATTTGACAAAATTCAACATTAAGAATCGGTTTTGTTTTGTTTTGAAAACTAACAAACGGAAGCTTTGTTTTATTGACGCTATTCACACGTCAGAAGCTCTCTCTCTCTCCTTGCTCACAGTTCACAGTAAATGTCGCTCTACCTTTTGGACTATCCCTCGCGTGCCCGACCAGTTAAAAACATCCTCGCGTTGGGAGGTGAACCAGGATTTCGGAAGAGGAGAGGACGGGGAAACATCACCCACATTGCTTGACAACCATGCAGATACTCGGAGTCCCTTTTTTGCTGTTTTGGCTCGTTTGGGGCCACTCCTGCGCTCTCGGCGGAAAAGGTAGGAACATGAACAAGAAAAAAGGGGGACATTTTCATTTTGGTTGCGAAATGTTTGACTGCTCTTTCGCGTTTGAGTTGGACAAGTTGGTAACGAGAGCGCCACCCGTCCGTCCAACAACTTCGTCACCATTTAGGTATTTTTTTTCTGTTTCTAGCTAAGTTCTGCTGAATATTCAGTAGCTTAATCTAAGTGTGTGTTTATTTTCTTCGGAATTATTGAGTACTTACTCAAAGTTCATCTGTTGGTGGACACCTAGCGGGACAGGTGTTCAGTTTGTTGGGAAGTTGCAGCTTTGTTGTAACGCTAGGTGTAATATGTTGATACATAAAAAAGAAAACCTCGATATAAAGGCTGCAGTTAAGATTTTTTTTTTTTTAAATTAGCAGTGATTCGATTTAGTGTTTCCTCTAAACTAAATGACAGAAAAAAAAAATGAATATCCACCATTACAATTTTCCAATTATAAAAAAATAAAAGCATTTAGGCTATACATTACATAAGACAGTGAAAAGCAGCAAATACTCACTGAAATGAATGAATGAATACTCAAATGGGAAACTTAAATGAGGACATGATTAGTAATTTAGCATTATAAATTATTTACTACATTTTGACTAATCATTTCAGTATTAGTCAAAGTACAGTATTTATTCAGTATTTATTTTCAGTATCCATTAATCGGCTGATTATTTTCTCAATTAATCATACAGTCTATAAATGACCATCCCACTTTTCAAGCCCTGGGAAATGTTTTTAAATGTCTTGTATTATTCCCAGTCAAAAACCCATATTCAATTTAATATGACAGAGAGGAGCATTAACTCCATACTCAGAGACTGAAAACATACTTTTCTGCTATATTTGCATGAAATATACTTAAAAGTACTCAAAATAGCTGACTATTATTTTTCTGTATCCGTAACTAATCAATTAGTTGTCTAATTGTTGCAGGTCTGATGAGAGACATAGCTCACCAAACAAACTATAGAAATTCACATATTAGAACATAAGTACATATGTCATCCTTAAAGGTTTCTGGGAATCTCTGCTTTACATAACATTGTGTCTTGGAGGCAATCTCACATGCCCCAGTTTCTTTTGAAATGATTAACACCATAAACAAGACATTTATTGAAGATGTCAGCGGTTATGTTTCTGGTCATGATTGGCTGGTTGGCCAGTGATCTGAAGATGATTTCTAACGATGATAATCGATTACTGCTTGGGGAGGGCAGCCACGGTCGGGCGTTGTATTCAGTCATATCCTCATCCTGTGCTACTCTCACATCTTCCTCTCTCCCTCTCCCTCTCCCTCTTCCTCTCCCTTTCCCCCTCTCTCTCTCTCTCTCTCTTTCTCTCTCTCTCTCTCTCTCTCTCACACACACACACACACACACACACACACACAGAGCTACACAGACACACGGCGTCGACTGCTGTTGCCTATGAAGGGCAGCGGCGGTTTACAGTGGTATTAATTGGGTCTCTGGAGTAAGAGCGCTGGGCTGACTGGCTGTCTGCACTCAACCAAACATTATCATTATTTTTTCCTGTTTATGAAAGACCTCCATATGGCCGGGAGCCAAAGGGAAAGCAAACTAGGTTTATATTGAGTTTAGCCTGCGTTCTGTAGAGACTTCAATGACTCATTCAATTTTCAAAGGTGAATGTGATGTGTGAACTCTGCTTTGATTGTCATACTCTGTTGACATTGGCAAAGCAATGCAATGCATTGTGTTCTGGAGGCTGTAATATCATGTTATCAAACATTTTATGAAAGCTGGCTTTGAATCAGCGAAGAAATAATTGTAATATCCTAAGATTTCATAAACCTTTGTATTGTTTGAAAAGGAATATATTAAGACCTCTGTGTGCTGGCTGGATTTTTTCTTCTTGTATAAGAGAGACACAGAAAATGAGTTTGTCTGTCTGTGTGTGTGTGTGTGTGTGTGTGTGTGTGTGTGTGTGTGTGTGTGTGTGTGTGTGTATAGAGCCTGCATTTACAACCTCAGCAGAATACAGTATATACACGAGACAAAGGCTTGCTGCTGAATACTTTTACAATAGTAGTCAGGAAAAAGACCAGAGCAGATGAATGCCAAAGAACACAGACTGAGAGGATTTGGGGGGTGCTGAAAGAGAAAGAAAGGGAGGGGGGGAAAAATCGAAAACAAGATCAGATTTATGGGTGTCTTTTCAACAGAGCCGTCTAGCTGTATTATCCTCGCCGAAACATAAATCGTGAAAGCGATGTGGAACGCAGAAGCATAACTCAGGTTTTCCTCTTCTGTGCAATGACTGGTGAAACAATGTCTGGCGGGAACTGCTCTGCCCATCCTG
Source organism: Centropristis striata (assembly GCF_030273125.1). Classification (NCBI taxonomy): domain Eukaryota; kingdom Metazoa; phylum Chordata; class Actinopteri; order Perciformes; family Serranidae; genus Centropristis; species Centropristis striata. Next base: position 13,090,429 of record NC_081527.1, on the reverse strand, counting down.
TCGCTCTTTTTCCTCTTTACTGTCATTCATTCCCTTTCTATTCTCTTTCATTCCTCTGCTTTCTGACTTGTGTTTCCCTTCCTATTTCTACTTCTCTCTCTTCTCTTTCACTGGTTGTTGCTTTGCTCTGTTGAGCTGATGCCATTCAGAGGGCAAATGTCAGAGAGAGAGAGAATCGTTTCATCATTCTCCTTTTCACTTCCAAGCTTGAGCAACCTTCGTTCTGATTTCCAGAGCTGCTGCTCTTTCTCTCTCCACTGCCCTGGATTCAATTCCAAAGTTTTATGGGCTTAAGTGAGTTGTATAAATGGTGAGGCAGTCTTCTTTCTGTCTCACTTTGCCTTTTCTCATCTGGAAAGTGTCACATTCTCCCTCTATCCCTGGTACCTCTATTACCACCCCCTCCTCACACCCATTTATATTCTCTCCCTTTCCTAGTCTGTCCAGATCCTGTTGAACCTTTTCTCAACATCCCTCCTTCTCAAAAATCCTCTCTCCTCTACTATCTGCACTGTTTGTTCTCCAAAGGAGTACATTACCCTCAATATGACCATTTGTTTATCAATTACTCAACGCTTGTTACCTTGAATATTTGAAGAAAAAAATGCTTTTCTTGCATGCCTCCATGAAAAGAGAATATTGAGTGATACAAAGTGTTTAACAATGGCTAAACTATACCAGAACATCTGTTTACTAACTCTCAGGCAACTCATGCAGTGTAATCCAAGTCTCATTTATCCATATATGGTCATTTTTAAGGGCGAAGTAATCCTTAGAGCTTCATAAAAGAGAAAAAAAAATGCATGTTTGCTTTATGTAAAAAAGCTGTGTGCATTAGTTGTGAGGGCAGGCAGTTGTGTTGAAAAAGACTGAGTACCCTTGTGCTTTGCACTGGCATTTATAAGTGTGTGGAGGAACGTCAGGTCTGTGTGCTGCTTGAAGTTTATGCAAATTAAGGTAGATATGCAAATGAATGTCCTAATTTGGATGTTAATTACTCAGCACGGCTAATTATAATATGTCTGATGAGGCGTAAGGTGGAGGAGAAGAGCAAAATGGAAGGGCTGCCATAGGATGATGTATGTGTGGTGATGGGAATATGAGAATGAATGTGTTTGTTGTGTGTGTGTGTGTGAGAGAAGTAGAGAGAGAGAGAGAGACACACACACAGAGAGAGAGAGAGAGAGAGAGAAATGTTTATGTGTGGGTTGTGTGTACACCAGTATCACACCAGCTGGTCCATTGGCCCCGATGGGGCTTTCTGGACAGCACTGCTCAATATGTGGTGGATAAACATTGCATGCGGTGCTGACTTCTGAGAGACACCCTTACACACACACACACACTGCCCTGTTCTCTCACTGGGCTCACATTCACACACTTTGACACTCCTGTACTTTAAAACTACCAGAGTAAACACTTTTTCTTCTTTCTTAATAAAGACACACATATTTTCCCCCACGCCAGGTGGCAGGTTGTGAGTAAATGACTGAGGTAGTGCTGGAGAGGGGACAACGAGTGAGAGAGAAGAAACCAGAAGGGGGCAAAAGAGGACAAACATCCTTTTTTATAGCCATTTCAGAAGTGTTTCCAGTGTGTTTAATCACAGCAGATCTCGACGGCATAACATAATTAGGCTCAAGGTACTGTACTTGCATTAGCTCTTTGCACCCCTCGCCCTCTACTACACTGTTGGAGCATTGTGCTTGTTCCTAGTGTGGTACAGCCTAGTGATAACACTTTGAAACTGAATTTAATGCAGATAAACTGCACCCTGTCTCCCTCCATGCTGCAGCGCCCAGTGCTCCCGTTGTTCAGCCACAAGCAACAGTCTGGCATTCGGAGGGAGACCAGCTACTGCAGTGACACAGAGCCAGTGGTGAAAGTTTCCCCTTTAGGCTGGGCATACACTGTACAGTTGAGCCTATTGCTTGTAATTTTCTATAATTTTTACCTTAGACTGCGTAACCAGTCAAAAATATAACTTAATCAGGGTGACATCCCAAATTTGCGCGTGACAACTGATTAGACTGAGCTGGACCAGGTCTGTTCCAGTTTGAGAATCCAGTTGCTGCCAGTCATTCACATAAAGATTGACCTATTTACGTGGGTTGCCTGCGGAAGACATACCAGTGAATAAACAGCTTCATCTAACCTGAAATTGACCCCACTTAACAAAGTCCACTCACCTCAATTCTCTCTGGAGGCTATACAGTCCACCACACTCTTTCTGGCATCTTCGGCGCAAATGCTGCTAGTTACAGTCCATATTTGATTTGGTACAAGAACGACTGACAATTGGCTTTATTGCATGATTTGCGAGGTCGCCTATCACCAGAATGCCAGTTGTTACTGACTGGTTGCTCAGTGTGTTGTCAAGTGTATTAACTCAGTGGCAAGGTTAATACTCATTCCTTTAGTTAAGTCATGTTTGAAGAACAGGGCCTAGGTAGTGGTATTTCAGTATTTCATATTTCATTAAAAGGAAAAAAACATTAATCTTCAAAATTCCTAGCCTTGGGTTCTGTACTTGTGACCCAAGGAAACATGAAACACTTTATTCAACTGGATTTGGATGATAAATCAGTGGTTTCCATTGATTATTAAATACATGAGTGAAGTCGCCCACAGTAATTAATTTGATTAGTTTTACCATCTTCTCCTAAAAATCTCTTCTTCTCTTAAGCAAAATCTCATAACATTTTTCCCAGTGATTTTTTTGTTTAAATGTAGCGTGTATACTCTCACTGACATCATAGTGAAAACATTAACAAATAGCCCTAGTGTTGGCAGCAGGAGCAGATCCAATAGCAAATAAAGAGCAGGCTGAGCGTCCCTGAACTTCTACAAAGGTTTAGTGGATTTTTTTTCTACTGAGATATTTTATAGTCTTCAGATAAGCATGCAGAACTACCAGTTGGGCTTGTCCTCAGTCAGAGTTCAGCTGAATAGAACAATGCTTAGGAATAATGTACAGAGCGAAGTTATGCGCTCTCTGCTGTGTCCCATGAGCTTGTGTCATTGAAGTGTTATCTAGTCTCTATGTACACAGGCCTAGCAGTCCTTTATTAAACAATAGACCGTGGTCTGTTGTGACTCATGATAAAGCCTGAACTTATTCAGACATGCGCCACTGCGCTCTGTTTTAATTATAATTCCAATACAAACTTATTAGCCTGCTGTGTATTTGTACACCTAATAAAATGCGTTAACAAGACAACGCATTTTCATTTGCAGAAAAATATAAGAAACATGTGCATGCACACACACACCGATTGAATCATCACCTTCATCTCCCTTTCAAGTTGTCCTGTGTGGGTTTTTTGTATAGTCAGTCCAAAGCCTCGCTATAAGCTTTGAAATGGCTTTATATTTGATTTTTTTATTGCTTCTGATTCCCTCCGGTAATAATCATGAAAGAGCCATGTATTTTCCATCATGAGATATGATTTTAGAGATGTTTTACAACCACAGGTTTGTGTGAATATTGGAGAGGTAGGCTACAAAGTGAAACTACACAGTGTAACATCACAGGTGCTACGGCAAGTCGTGCCAAAGGGAATTCTTTTAAGTTTTCTAATACTGTGCCTACAAGGCAACTCAGTGTGTGACTGAAAAACAAATCACAACAAAAGAATATCTTAAGAGGAGACTGTGTGTGTGTATGTATGTGTAAAAAACAGACAAGTGTGTGTGTGTGGCTTTGCTCAAACCTTCTGTCACGTCCACATGCATATACAGACTCATGCACCTGGTGTACCTGAAGCTACAGTCGGTGCTCAGGAAGAAAGAAATCATAGCAGGGGGGAAAAATGAAAGCATGTCCTCAAGAAGAAAGGTTTTAATTTTCACGAGTCATCAGTCAGAAGTGTTATCTCTGTCTCTCTGTCTATCTTCTTGTTTTTCTTCCTCTAGGACTCTCTCTATACCACCCCACCTGTCTCTGTCTGTGTCACTGACACTTTGCATCTCTTTTATTCTCCCCTCCTGGCAGAAGCATATTATATATGAGGGGTTGGATTTGTGTGTGTCAGTGGCAAATATCCCTGTTTCTCCTCTCAGATCACTCTCATATTTTCATCTTCTCCTTCCTTTGTAAATCTGCCAGTCTTGAGCCTCACCTCACTATAGAGAATATGTCCTCACCTCTGCCATTGCCCTTCATGTCTCCTCTTTTGTTCTCTTCCTCGTCTGCTCTCCGTCCCGTACTCAGTCTCCTCCACTGTTGCATTTATAAATCATTTAGATGCAGTAGTTATGAAATGGAACTGTGTTTTAAGGTGACATTGCCAAATATATGTTTGTGTGTGTATCATATTTGTATATTGTGTTTCTTTGTGTGTATAATGGATTGTTTGTGCAAAATCCATCTTAGCATCTTGTCATGTACCAACATGCCTACCTGAGACACCTGCTAATTAGGTTCTTTATGCCTCTTGGGCTTAGATAACATTTATAATGTGATGTTGTGTTGCGTGAAAAGAAATGAAAATTTCTGTTATAGTCCAATTAAAAACAGATTAGTTTGACATCAGAACAGATACTATATCTTCCTGTCAAAGTAACCTAGACAGGAATTGTGTTTAATTTTTTCCTAATTTCTTATTTAATTTTCTTGTGAAAAATGATCCACTTTCTGAAATTGCAAAGGAATACATCACAAAATCATGTGCCTGACATACTTAATGAATCCACACTGAAGTGCAAAAAGTTTTTAAGCCATGAAATGAATAATCACATCCTGTAATGAGAAATTGACAGCGTTTCTTTTGAAATATTCTTGTGTGGAGATGTTTGTTGTTTAATTAAAATTCCCCAGTGGGAATAAGAGAAACTGGTTTATTTCTGTTCCTTCATAAAATTCTGGGTCTTTTGTATTTCACAACAAACCATACTTAATTCCTCCATCTTTTTTGTGGTTGTGCTATGTTTTTCTCCTCACCTTGTTTATGCTCCTCAGCTTTCATTGTGTACTGCACAGATGGGGAGGTTATGTTGTGTTTTAGGCCTGTGTTTCCATTATCTGGTAATTGCCAGTTTTTGGTCGGTAAAAAATCGGTAATAATAATAAATAATTTCCTTTTAGCTGCACTTTTTACTGCTGTGAAATACCCCCAATTTAAAGCAGCACAAGGTTATGGCTGTTTTCTCCCGTTTGTTAAAGTGAACAAAAATATTTTTTATATAAATTAAGCAGCAGCATGCCGTGCTGTTGTAAGGCAGATAGGCGGCCACAGTTTGATCTGCAGGACCTGTGTGAGTGTGGTTTTCATGGGAAAGCAGCTGGTCAAGGCTTTTGTCCCTGTTTGCTTGAGGAGAAAATTATGTACTGTATATATGCTGTTGTTTCTCATGAGTGACTGATGTCCTGTTACTGTGCCAGTTGCTCATGCTTAAAGTGGAGAGAAAGCAGACGACCGCTCGTTTGAGTTCAGTGAAGTGGACCGCTCTGCAGATTTGTGCAATTAAGACTTCCAGACATTTCCTAAAATTCTGCAGCAGCGCCAACTGCTCCAAAATGTATATAGCAAAAAACATGGTTATTTATATATTAAGTAGTGTGCAGTTCAAAACCTCATTTGTGTTATCTATAGTATAATTTAGTGTGTGTCACCATAAACTGTGCACATAGGGCTTATGGGGCCATTTACACTGTTACACTGTAGGGTTGTTTTGAGTCACCTACTGCATTTTCCCCCAATCCATAAATTTGGATGTGTCATAACACACTCTCAATTTCCAATTTGTAATTTACTCCCCTGCTTTGCCTTTGTTCTTTCCACTTGCAGTCTGATGTATTGTTGCCCTCCGGGTCATTCGGTCCTCTTCCTCTGTTCACTCTTCCTATATACTCATCCGACCTTTCAACCTGACTGCTGAGTACTCATACACAACCTCGCTGCTTTTCACCTCTCTTTGTCTCTCTCTATACCTCTCTCTCTCTGTTTGTCCCGAAAGTAATGAGCAGTATTTTACCACCCACAACTCTCTTGTCAGCATAGCAACATTCCCCATCAAGTTCATGTCACAACAGATGAGTTTTAATTTTTACTTACTCTGGTGTAATGACATTTTCTGTTTATTTTATTCATGGTCCACAGCTTTTGCCATTACAACTCTGTTCCCTGTCAGCAAAAAATCCTATTAATCTTTCTGCAATTTCAGCATTGTTTTTGCACACTCTGATAATGGTGCTTACCAAGGTTTTTCGAGCTCATTATTGTTAATCGATTAACATTCGTCATTGCACACGGAAAATGAAACATCCTTTTTATCAGCGAGGGCTCGACTGGGCTTTTGTGCATTCTAATGTACAAATGTACAGATGAATACTTACACTCAGTAATGACATCCTTTTCCGAGGTAATATTTCCACCTACAAGGCTGAGAAGAGGGGTTATTTGCAGTTGATGGCACATAGTGTGCATATTGCTTTGTATTGTAAGTGTGCGTGTGCTGGTTAGTTTGATTGTATGTAGTCACAGACTCTTCTAATGCCTTGCTATAAATGTAGTTTTTCTGAATATTTTTTTTCTGCTTTTTTGTTCTCTCAAGGATTTATGTAGTTAAGGTAAATAACAACCAGAATATATAGCACCAGTTTCTGTATAGTCGACCCCCCCCCCCCCCCCCCCCCCGTCTGTTCTGTGTGATTAGACAGGAGCTGTACATTTTTTTGCAAGACTGTAAAATGACTCCTGTGTTAAATAAACTTTTCTGCATTGTTTTTTGAAAAGTCAAAGGCAGTCAGATCAAAGAAACGACTGTCCTCCAAACAAAAAGCCTGGCAAGAACGTCCTCTTCACTCTACCTGTCACAATTAACCCACGACTGAACTGCTAAATTTCTATTAAAATGCCAAGGCTTTGTGTGTGGATTGCTCACCCCCATATCTCTGTAGCTCTTTTCCTCTGTAATTATAGTCAATTTTCTTCACAAGCAGACAATAAATGTATTGTATTGAGTTGAAAAGACAGTGCCACCATACTGGCACATCAGATTGGTGTGCAATAATTAGTTTTGATAGTTGGAAAAAAGGAAGTACTTGAAACAGTCAGGCTCCTTCCTATGGCAACATACTCTTACCCTTTCTCATTTCGCAGTTTGTACATCATCGAATCCTTGTTCGTTGCTTTGAGGTCAAAATACATTCTAATTAGGGCCACGGGGCCATCGCACGGAGCACTGGCTCTTCTTCCTCTTCCGGACACAATTTCTTCCCGCTACTAGACCTGCAACTCTCTGAGTTGAACTCTCTGAGTTGCAGGACAAATTATATATCAAAATGTGCAGTTTGATCGGGATTGGTGTGCTATTACTTTTCTCTACAGAATACGAATTTTTGGACTTACGTCACAAAAAACTGCCCGAAATTTTGCATTGAAATGAATGGGACGGCCGAAAAAAAATGAGCGAAAAAAAAAAATAATTGGAGATTTTCAAACGTCTACTTCTCTTGCATAATTTTACCTAGAGACTCCATTTATACTTTAAACAGTAAACGCAAGTCTTGTGTATTGGTGTATTAATCCTCGTTTCGATAGGTCATATAGCTTTTTATCAATCCCTGTTCAATGACCATGATCATTTTTGGAGAAATTCTGAGATTATAATGGGTGTGTATTGCATGGAATGTTCATGTCAGAGTGTAAGATGTCATCGCTCAGAGTTTCCCCAGAGGAAATTTTGTAGTTGTTGCTTGATATACAACTCCAGTTGCTTAACTGCCCAGGATCTTCGCTGAACAAGTTTCTCCTTCGTAATGTGTGACATGCTTTCAATAACTTGGCAATGTATCGCTAAACTAAGCAGGGATGTCTATGGAAAAGACATTGTCTGGATGGCAGCATATGTTGCTCCAAAACCTCTATTTACCTTTCAGCATTAATCGTGCCTTCACAGATGTGCAAGTTACCCATGCTGCCATGAGCACTAACACACCCCGTATCATCACAGATGCTGGCTTTTAAACTTTGTGCTGGTAACAATCTGGACGGTCCTTTTCCTTTTAAGCCTGGAGAACACCATGTCCATGATTTCCAAAAAGAATCTGAAATGTGGATTCGTCAGACCAAACACTTTTTCTTTTTGCATCAGTCCATCTCAAACATCCAATGTTGGATTTTGTCCTTGCCTCTTACTTACAGATTAGATTTTAATGATGTTATGGATTGTAGACGGTGAACATCCTAAATTCCTTGCAGTTGTGCGTTCATAAAGGTTGAATTATTTTCCCATGCAGTTTTTCACAAACTGGTGAACCTTGCCCATACCCAATCATAAAATGCAATAATCTATTTTTTCTCCTTTTGGTTTGGACCAAATAAACTGAACTACAGGTGTGAAAGTATGCTGAGCTATTTTCAAGATGGCACGACTTGCACACAGGTAGGCGGACGGAGGTGAGAGGAGACGAGAAGGCACATATTAAACAACAGCCCTTCCACATTCTCCTGAGACAAAATAATTTACTATTTTCACCAGAACACTGTAGTCAGAAATGTGCTTTTCTCTTCCAGATTATTGGATGAGTAAATTCAACTCTACAGGCAATAAAAACTTTACAGCTTTCATTTTTCCATTTATGCGATCCACTGGCAACATCGACAATGTAGCTGAAATATATTGTACATTTATAAAGCAATGGGTCAAACTGGAGCACATTGCATCAATAAACGTGTCATTTATAAGACTGTTTCATTGTGTTGAATATCAGTCACCATTCACTTTTTAAAGCTAGGATTGGTGGTGTTTTAGACCATCATTACACTTTATTACATGTCACGAGAAGGATTTTTAGTGAGAGAAAACAGAGCATTTTTGTTAAGGATAGCCAGAGCCTCAGAGGAAGCCGTGTGGAGAGAAAGAAGGAGGAGGAGGAGGATTTGAGGGGAGGAGAGGGTCACAGATGAAATAACCAGAATGAAAGTGTATGGAAGTGAGTAAGAGTCCCCTGATCACACTACTGATGTATTGGTTTGGGATGTATTAGCATTAAAACACATCATCAATCCTCTCTCCTCCCCTCCTGTCCTCGCTCCTCGTGTGACTGCTCACCCATTATACTTTATTTAAAGTAATTGACCAGAAAATGGTTCTGAGTTGTCATCAGAAAGGAAAGTGCTCTTTTTAGTAGCTATGGCAGCTTCAGGCTGGCAACTTAGGGATGTAATGGCTGTTTGCCTTTATTGGACATTAGTGTGTGTTATTTCCTTGCCTCCCTCCTCCATACCTTCCCTCCCACAGCTGCCCTTTCCCCCCATAGCCTTTGCACTGACATCCCTCCTTCCCCTCATGCACAATTAAACGCACACACAAGTACACTTTCACTTAGTAGCTCCTCAGCCTCTGTAATAAGGCTGCTGTCTTTCCCAGTAATAGGGATCAGCTGTGAGTGGAGTGGTCCAAGATGGCAGCTCCACAAAGGATCTGACAGATGCTTGGGGATGAGACAAATCGGGGAGAAGATGGCCAGCTAACTCCTCTTGTTAACCCTCTGACCTTTGTCTTTCTTGCTTCTTTCTGCCCGCTTGGACTACGCTACTGTAGGATTGCTCATATTGGTACTCAGAAAGAGGCTGAGACGCCATACAATATTAAAGAGCTACACTGTTTACCTCTCAAGGTGCTGTTTGCCTCTCAAGCATCATTTCTTTATTTAGACAGTAGCCTAGAGGAGCAAAGTGAAGGGGAAACACTGGTAATTGCTCTGGAAGCCGTGACATAAATTCACCATCTCAAATTTTACCAGCTGTTAACGGGAATTCTGTCGTCTAGTATCGTTATATTGAGAAGACTTTTTTTCTTAGTTCTGTGCCATTTCACCTGTCTTTGAGAAATGAGGAAGATTTTGCAGCCGTGGTGTGATTTGAAGTAATCCGAGGCTGTGATGCTACCGTCTCTGTTATTGCAGAATATGTAATTCATCCCATTGTCATATATTGATTTTTAGGAGAAAGGGGATGATAAACAATGTTTTCTTCCACACCCTGATCCCTGTGGTAGATTAAAACAAACTGCTGAGAGTAATGTGGCTTGGCTTAGTATTAAATTCAGGAAATGCCTTCCACACTCTATGGGAGTATAATACTCCAAATATATCATATTCACCCCTGTAGCAGCCTCACCACCTATATTTCATATGTTGAGAGATGAAATATAAAACAAATGCCAATGCCAAGAAAAATACTTGCTTGCTTAACACTATAAAGTTTTATATAAATGTCTTTCCTGCCTACAGTTCATCTGACAAACCACTGATGTCTAAAGTATAATGTTGCATCATATTCAGACCGTCCTGAGTTTACGTTAGAGATGTTCAGATACCATTTTTTCCCTCCCGATACCGATTCCGATACTTGTGCTGTGGGTATCGGATCAATACACATTGCACAATCTTTACTTCTTCTACTGTTTACTGACGGATTTGCCTACAGCAATACATTACTGTCATCTTCTGACGAAAGTATGTTTATGCAGCTTTGTTTATTCACTCTAAACCAGTTGATGGAAACATCACATTTTCTTTAATTCGATTAGACTTTAATGGAAACACAGCTACTGAGGCACAAACAAACACACAGACCTTTTTTGCTTGTCCTTGTGCGGGGTTTCTGGCTGGTTGTCAAATGCTCCAGTGATCTGAGACTTTTAGGCTATTTAGGTTTAAGTAAGTTAGGTTTTAATTTAGGCTATTATACAGCTATTTAAAACCAGGCGGCAATCTCTGTGCCTGAGCATGGAGGCCACCAGGAAGTGCATAAAGCCTGCAATTCACCAAAAATTCCAGTAGGGGGTGCTAAGTTTGACTGCAAAAGAAATCTGCCCATTCATTTCAGTGCTAAATTTGAAAAGTTCTCACTTGATTTATTACCTCAGAAAAAAATTTCAGGGACAACATTATGGTCTCAATCGCTAGTAAAAAATCTTCTTCAAGACAATTTGATGTCAGTAGTTCTAATAATGGCCCCATATAGAAGAAAATAAAAGATAAAGAATCGTATGATTTGGGGCGTTTCTAGCTTTGATTGACAGGTCACTAACAAGGCGAGCCGTCACCAGGAGAGAAGCAGAGCAATGCGTATCCATGGAAACGTGTCAATAAAGTTATATATAACGTTATATAGATAGAAAAGAGGACGTTTACCGATTTGGTCTCATAACTTTGACCCTTTCACACTGTATTTTCACTTAATGACAGTTTATTTGAACGTTTTGTTCAGTAAAAATGTCTTGTTCAGTGTTTGGTTGGACTAACAGACGCTCCAAGGAGTCGCTGCTCAGTTTTCTGAGGTAAGAAAGATACATTTTGTTTTTGTTTTTTTGCTAGCCAAAACTAACATCCCAGTTAATGCTCCAATTAATGCTAACATGAATTAGCAGCGGCTTCTCTCAGTCGGGTTGCCGGTGTATATATATATATACACAGTCTATGGTGTAGAGAGGCGTGTAGTCAGTGTCGTCAGATCCCTCGCGCTCCGCCACAGTCCAATTATGGTCCGCTCCGCGTATCGGAAACAACAGGGCCGGTTCTAGCCCATTGGCTGCCCTAGGCGATATTGAGATTTTGCGGCCCTGGGAAACAAGATGTCGACGCAAGATGACGACGAGTATAACGCTGAACTCGAGGCTTCCAACGGGCAGTCCACAAACCAATGGGTGACGTCACGGTGACTACGTCCATTATTTATATACAGTCTATGTTTAAAACACGTGCAGTAACTGTTTTAGGGCTGGAAAAGCCAATTAAAAAAACACTATTTTTTAAATTTTATTTCTAAGTCTATGATTGCCACATTCATGTGGCTAGATGATGCTCTGTACTTTTTTTTGTCTATGGTCTTTTCCTAAATCTAGCCAAGAACTTTTGTTTCCTAAACTTTACCAAGTAGTTCTTTATTACAACTGGTAACTTGACCGCCACAGTTATGTGTTTAAAACTGTGTCACCTTTTCACAACGTCGAACATTCCTATTTGTTGTTTGAGAGTTGTTGGGGAAACGACCTATTCTGTCAAAGTTATTGGGAGATGTTGATTTTATTTCGAGATGTACACAGCTGAATAAATAGAATTCACACTGCAGCAGTAATGATTTGTCATCTAATCATTTACAAGCGCCCTAGAATTTTTAAATATCATCAATTTGACTATTATTGTTCGGACTCTCCTGTGCAGGTGTAAGTCACCTCCAGTGTCCTTCGGTGTATAGAACCTCCAGCTTGCTTTCCTTGGTGTCCGCCCCCCTTGAAGTTGAAAGAAAAGATGGAAGACAGAGATGCATCAAAAAATATGAAAGGGAGAGAAAAGAATCAGACCAGGCGCGAGGGGAAGGAATAGAAGAAAGACAATGTGGAGAGGGAACAAAAGCCAAGGACAGAGGAGAAGAGAGATGCTACAGAGAAAGAGAGAGGCAGAGATAATGAAAAGAATAGAAAAAATGAGAGCATCATGACAGAAAAAGAGGGAAGATAAAGGGAGAGAGGCTGCACGGTGTGGTGATGTTTGCCATTGCCACTCATTGTTTGGCGGCATGAGCAGTCGGCGGTCGGCGGCAAGCCCCAGAGCGATTCATCATGATTATGTGGCGGTAGGCAGGTAATGTCACAGCAGGCAGGGCTGGGCACACGAGAGGCGGAGGCTGCCGCTATTTCTGGGCATCTGTCTTTGCCAGGCCGGATGTAGTTGGTCACATCAGCCTGTGTTGTGTCTCTGCTCTGCCCTCTGGATATCTGTTTTTTTCTCTTCTTTTTCTGTTAGATGCTTGAAAATGTCTGGTTTGTGGGTAGAGGTATTTGTTTTGCAGGTCCACATGATGTGTTGCTTTCACATTCACAAATCGATGGTGTGTTTTAGCTTCTTATGTCAAAGTTTTTGGTTATTTTTACTCCTGTCTGTCTTGTCACACAGCTTCAGTGACTCATTGAAGATGTTTTAAATGTCAAATGTCAGTTTCTGTCTCCATCTCTTTCGCTCTCACCCCCCACTCTTTTTTCTGTTATTCTCTAACTTTACCCTTCTCGTGTCACCAACTTCTTCGGTGGCGTTTGCTGTCATTTCGCACTTGATCATTTACATCTCTTTTATGTTTCTCTCTTCACTGACACCAGTCAGCCACCTTCCACTTTCTCTGAAACAGCTCACACTGTGCTGTGATGAACCCTTCTGCTTGTTTGTCCAAATGTCAGCAGTTTTGCTCATAAACCGTGTGTGTGTGTGTGTGTGTGTGTGTGCCAGAATGTGTGTGTGTCAGAATGTGTGTGTGTGTGTGAGTATGTGTGTATCTCTAGCGCTTGTAACTTTTTGTGTGTATGCATGCAGCTTTTCATGTTCATCACATGCTTGTGGGTGGGTGTATTTGGAGCAGACAAGCACAAACACACATACACACACACTCTCTCACACACAGACATTTAATGTCATGTGTACTTTCTACACTAAGTCTCTAATGCACAGTGTGGTGGTAGGGAAGTCTAAATGATTAATGATCTATGTGGTGTGTTTACCAAGGCTGCAGCTAAAACCAGTGTCATTCTCTCTCACTGCTGTCACTCTATGAATATTGTATAGGGTATGGATTTGCTTGCCTCAAAAATAAGTCCAGTTCTGTCCATCTACCACCAACTGGTCATGTTTTAATCCATCCAATTGTAGAGCCAATTGTTTACTTATCTACATAACAAAAGTAAGGCTGTAAAATATTTTTATAGAAGCAATGCTCCCCTTCACAAGTCCCTTCTGCCAGCTTATGTAATGCAATATCAACGCAAGCTGTACTCAGTTCATGAAAGCTTTTTTACATTCTGGTGTTTTGGGAACTCTGAATTGGTTGTTCTTCAGGTTTACTTTAAGTAAATCATACTTCCCTTGTCCTTGTTGTTGTATCAATTCTACTTTTTTCATTATATCTACTAATTTATTTAGTTTTTATATTCGTCTTTGTAACTTGTTTTTAAAAACTACTATACTATATAAATAAAGTTACTATTATTATATTTAGTATCCAGTTTTGTCTAGGTGTATTCAAAGCTGTCAACATATTGTTCTTCTGCATAGTTCATGATTCTTGCGTGGAGCTCGTGAATGATTAGATGGCAAACGTCCCCACACATGTCTGGTCGTTTTATACTGATTGCGATCAGAGCAGCTCACAGAACAGACCTTTTCTCTCTTCTTTTGTTATAGTAACAACAACGGTATGTGCAACCCCGTCTGAATTATAACAACATTTTGGAGGTGCGTGGCTTGGTGCTCAGACCCTCCATGGATCCTCCGTGCATAGGTGCACAGATTTTGCACTGGGTGATATATTTTGAGTAAATGTCATGGAAGCAGTATGTGGTGTAAAGTTGAAATAGACACATTTTGGATACACACAACCTAACGCCACACTGCGGTGGCCAATCACGTTGCCTGCGGGTCGGCCAGAAAGTACTACAGTTACATCTTTGGTACAAGAAGTTTAAAAAAACTATGAAAAACAGAACATAAGCTCTTAGCCCCAATCATGTGCCTACTGCTGCATTGCCTGATTTGGTGTGAATGCAGCCTAAGAGATGCAGTGTCTCCAATTGTTTAGTGAAAGAAGAAACTACTACATTACATAGTTGTGAGTCAATTAATATCTTCAGAAAAAATTGACAGGGTTTTTAGCTGAGAGCCACACAGCCATTTGTGTTGCTTATGAGATGCAGTGTTGGGTTTGGTCCTTAACGGGATTGGTTGACAAAAAGCTCGAACATTGTCAGGGTTTTTTTTTTAAACATCGGAAAGCTACAGAAGAGATTATTCAGATGAGTTGAACTCATTGTGATGGGTAAACTGAACTTAATGGACTGCCCCTTTAAAAGCAGTTCTGGACTCTTTGTTGACTGATAAATAATTTCTAAAGATGCAGTGCATGAACATCATCGTGATAAGCATTAAGCATCAAAGAAACCACAGATAAGACAGGGATGCCAATACCACTTTATGTTGACAATTTCTATTAAACCATATTTCTAAACTGGGCAGGTGCTGTCAAAGCCATCTTCTGCTATAATCTCTTCAGTCTATATTACTAAGTGTTGGTGTGTTAGCATGCTGGTAAGTGCCCTCAGGTCCTCTGGAATATGATTACCCGTCTGAAGTGTTGCACTGTCAGCACAATCTTGGAAGTAAACAGAGCAGAACGTCATTTATCCATTTTTTTTATCCTGACATAGTGCACTTGGACAGCTGTTTAGCTGAATGTGTGAACTGTATTACTCACTTGGTGATATTATGCAGAAGTAGATCTATATAAGTTGGTGTACATACGTCTGTGTAGGGTTTAACGCTGATTTCTGTGTTTTTTCTATAATTTCTCTTTTTTCAGGAATTGTTCATTCCCTTTATTGTTTTTTTGCATACAACAGCTGCAATTTACCCCCTCTCAATTCCTATACAGTGGAACACTTGAGATAATAAATAACAGCAGCTTATAGTCATTTTTTATTTATGTGCCGATAAATATCATCGTCAAGATAGTGCTTTTTTTAAAGTCTCAAATAAAGGAGCAAATGTAAATACTCTAGTTTGTCAAATGTTATATAAAAAAAAAAAGCATTCATGACTTGATAGGTTGTGTGCCACACTAAGGCCAGAGCTAACGAAAAGTGTTAACTAAATTATACGTATGTGGAATCCCTCTACAGTTCCAGTTTACCACTTTATAGTACTTGGAAGTCAGCCATAGCCTTCTCTTTGAGCCCAGACCATGAAAAGGTCTGGGCTTATCAGAGTTTTTAAATAGATGAAGCACATTCGCCTTAAGTGTCTAAAAACTGATTAGCTATTCATCGTGCTTCACTCCTGTTTAGGCAAGCTGCATTTCACTGATGCAAAACAGTGTGAGAGACATTTTACGGTGCAGCTGTGGCAAAAACTAAAACATCTCTGAAGTCATAATTTTAGCAGATGCTGAATTTAAAACGATATCACACCCGTGCTATTAATTCCATGACCACAGTTGGGGCGGGGAGGAGGCGGGGGGTGGATTGCAGAGCGTCTTTTCTTTCACTGATAATGGCATCATGTTTTGCTTTTTTCAAACTGTTAATGGGCTATTTGGACATGGGAGTTGTTGTGTACCATTAAAAGGAAGCTGCTGTGATTACCTTTTTCACAGTCATTTCACTGTCAGTTTCCTAAGAGTATTTGGTCAACAAGAGACATTAATGGAGCTGGTTTCCTCTAATGCTCAGGTGGAGGGGGCTGACGGCTTTCTGATAAATAACTCATAATCACTTAAATATTGTTCTCTTTTATGCCTCTCCATCTTTATATGTTATGACCTGGGAGATGCACAAAGTCTCTGATAATTCAGGCTTAACTGCTGCTCATCAACAAAAATAAATGGAGTAACAAATGATTTAGTTTATCCACCACTGACATTGACTACTAGCCTATTCTTCATTCACAGTGTCAAATGATTGACACAGTGTGAAATGACTGAGCATTAGACTACAATCCAAATCAGTAGGCTAATCCGTCAGTAGTAGAAGAAGAGATTAAGCAAGAGAGAAAAAATAATTAAAAAATAGGTTGTTAATTGGACAAGTTTGGCCACCCATGAGAGGAAATATGTCTTCAAGGATAAGATTCAATTGGGCAACTTCATATCATCTCCTCTTGACCGGCAGAGCCGAAACAGCTGATCAATCATGAGTTAAATGGTCGCTACGCAAGAACTTATTCGCAAAAAGCATTCCCATCTCCTGTTTAGCACATTTACTGTTTTTCGAAAAAAACGAAAACTTCCTCAAGTGAATGTAAAAACTTTTATGCGTATTTTCAAAACTTTATTACGAATTTTGGTGTTTCCATGGAGCTTTTCTCATGCAAATCTTCAAAATGTGCATCGAATTTTGTTGATGGAAACACGGCTTATGATGCATCTTGTAAGTGAAAAGTCACCTTCCTTATTTTCCCCCTTATAATCATCCATCTCTTTCAAACTCTCATCCACTCCTGCAAGGCCATCTGTAGATTGATACTTTACAGTTGGCTGCACGTCTTATTAGTCTGAAAGATAAATTCTTTAATAATGTGTCTTCTGTGTGTGTTCGTTCACCTCTTAAGCGTTAATGCCTGGCCCCTTAATGACTCTTTGAGGTGACATTTATTTTGAATAATCAAAAGGAATTAAAGAGAATTAAACTGTAGAAGAATGTGAAGCATCAGTGAACACGCTGCTTTAGAAATATGATCTACTTTACAAAGTATGGTCTCTGTATAAAATGAAAGCTTCACTTCCAATGTAGTCTGAACTTTAAAAAAATCACATATCTAAAACAGTCAAAAAGTCAGTTGCCAGAAAAGTCCTCTTCATATCTTCAAGAGGTTACAGTCTCTCTGTACATCAATTTTTAGCTCGTAAAGTAATCACGGAAAACAAAAACATTATTGGCTACTTTGATGTTTGTTGTCCAATGCCATTCTTAATGTCAGGTTTAATATGTGAACAATTTCAAGCACAATTTGTTGAACCTTATCTTTGCTGTAGTCTTTCATTTTTCCTGCTTCCTGTGGGATTTCAGCGCTGTCCTGCAGTATTAAATTAAATGTCGATCGGTAGCAGCGGAGGAAGGGAGGAAATTGACATTGAGCTTTCTGAAATCCTCCCCAGAGCTATTCTGTTTGGTGACAGTATTGGATGAGTTTGAAGGTTTCACGCTCACACAAGTAATATCACCTAAACTCTACAAACTGTGCACATGTATCCACAAAACAGGCCAACGATTAACCATAACGTAGCAGCAAAACTGACGGTCAGACAGACTGAGTGCGACACGGGCGGGCCATCAGGCGGTGGGAAGACAGACAGCAGAAAACTCTAAGGGAGGGACAGGCAGCCAATGTTTGACTTTCAGACAGTTCCAAGGACAGAGAAACAAGCTCACAAGCTCAGAGACACAAACAAATCGGCACACTTCAAGGATAAGTATTCCCATTAGAGTGATTTGGGCGAAGTAATTGCTTTTATTTTGTATTCAATACCATTTAATACCAAACAAACAGGCAGAAAAGCTTCAAAAATAAATAAACTCATTAGATTAAAATATTTGCGGTTGGTTTTGGGGTTTGACCCAGCAGAAACATAGCAGACTTAATAACGTTCTCTCTAAAAAATAGAATCACAATGGGTCGACTGTCCATTTCACTTTTCACCTTTTTGTTTTTTATTATTTTTCATTGCAACCTTTAATATTTATCTTGGATACTCTATTGTATTCAGTTTGTTTTTCTTAAATGAAAATGTAGTATGTGTTCTTATGTCCTACATGTTGAATTTCCTTTCAAGTAAAACATTTTGACAAAAATAGAAACATGACCGGCATATCAAGTAGGGCTTGGCGATATGGACCAAGTCATATCCCAATATATTTAGGCTGAATATAGATATATGATATATATCCCAATATTTTTATTGCAATGTGAGAGCAAATGTTCAAAGTCAAAGCCAAATATGACATGTCACAAGTAGTTTTATTGAAACCTTTTATTTAAGTGAACATATTAAATACTGTAAAACAATAGGAGTACCTTTAAAAAAAAAAAAAAAAAATCAAAGCTCCATAAAGTGCACATTTAAGCAAGAAATATCTTATATAAATAGCCTATTAAATAAAATAGGCCAATCTTTTTACAAAATAACTAAATATGATAATCACTAGTAAGGGCAGCATTTATATATAAAAAAGAAAAATAAATTAACTATATCAATGTAATATGGTCTAATACCACATTTAAATTTGAATATAACCTTAATTGACATATTATATCGTCTTAAATGCACAATATGTCTTTTTCTGCCATTTGGGGTCCCTAAATCTAAACAATAAGAAAAGATGGCTAGCTGGGCCCTGTAGCAGCTGCGGCCAGCTTCTCCTGGTTAGGATTCCTTCAGCCATTGTTAAGGAGTTTTTTACTGGGAGCCAGATTATACACAGAGGTCTCTTCCTCTCCAAAACAAACGCACCAGGTGATTAAAATAGTTAAAAACCCTGAATAAAGGAGTTTCATGTTTTGCAATCAGTGTTTCTCTTTCACTGATCAGCAATCAAAGAATGTCCTTGAAGGGCTGTGAGCCCAGCTGCCGCTAACATTTTCCCAGCCTGTTCCTCTGATACCCAGATGTTCAGGAGGTTTTTATCCAGAACTGAAACATTTGCAGAGGTCTCCACCTCTCCATAACAAACAAACCTGGTGATTAAAACTGCTAAAAAATACTAAATATAGCAATTTCAAGTTACAATTTCTCTTAGGCAGCTGATGTTTGCTCAGTTTGTTTCTCTAAAAACTTAAGATTAAGAAGTCCAATAAATAAAAATCCTTCATCCGGTTAAAATGTATTGTTAATAACAACCAAGATAAAAGTAGAAAATCGCAATGCTCGCACATACGCAAAGGTGAATAAAACTATGTATTTCTCTGGTTTGGGATAATGTAAATAAACAACTCTTTTTTTAAACATATATGTAGTTGTTTTTAGGCATTTGATATGGGAAAGTTCCATATTATACCATCAATAAAGCACAATTTATTATGTTTTTGGGCTTCCAGTCAAACTGTATTGAACCTTAAAGTGTGGTGTATTGGCTTCCTGCCTGGTTTGGGGTTTCTCTTGTCAGCTGAGGTATCCTCACGATGGATGGGGCTGCTGGTTTTTCTGGGTCTTGTGTTGTCATTTTTAAAGAAAATAAGAGTTTTTCTCCAGCTTGGCTTGGGCTCATCACTCCCTGTACTTCTGTTTTAGACATTTCCAGGTTCACTTTGTGTGCTGCATTATATTGAATGTAGGAACAACTAACAGGCCTTGATTGTTAGTCTTGCAAATAACGACATTGCATTAAAGACTTGTGGAGATAAAAATGCAGGTCGTGATATGCTGCAATACTCTGGGGGAAAACACCACCTGGTTGGATTTATAAATGGCTAAGGTTAATACAAGGGCGGTTGTCTTTGGAAGAATAGTTAATTTTCATAACAGATACCCCTCATTATCTTAAGACCTGATTGTTAAAGGGGATTATCTGTGGTAGAGAAACACTCTTCTGTATGTATAATTTTAGTGTCTCTGTAGTACACAGAAACATGTTTGCTTTGTCTTTGAACACACTGTAATCAAGATAAACTGTGATGTCATATATTTAGAAACAGCACTCAGTCATTTTGTGTCTGTCCAAGCAGTGGTTTCTTTCCTCTCTCTGTCTCTTTGTCTTTCTGGCCATGTGTTCTGTCTCAGCTGTGACACAAGATAAGAGCAAAATACATTATTGGACAACCGAATGATTCCTGATTTGATTTCACTTCCTGGAAGAATGAGTTAGGCCGACCCAAAAAACAGCCCTGGAGAGAAAAAGAAGTAATCCGTCACTCTCTCTCCTTATTTCACTTCCTTCTTCCTAAACTCCTTTCTTCTCCCCTTTTGTCTGCCTTTGTTCTCTCACCCTGAACAACTTTGAGAAGTGGGGGTGGGTTGTCACATTTAGTATTTCTGTGATGAATGTCTTTCTGTTGTAGAATTCGCAGATGCTCTGTTTTACTCCACTCATCCTTCAAGTTGAATATTTTAAAAAATAAAGCCCAAATCCTGCTTTTTTTATTTTATTTTTTTAATCTCAGCAGGCTACAACTGCCTATGTGCTCTGTAAACTTAGCCTTTAAATAGTGTATTATTAGTCTGTTTTATCATATTTTTAATGAGCTGTCTTTTGAAAACTCTTATGGGGAGCTCTAAAGAAACTATTTAGAATTAACATGCGTGAGCAAGTAGTGAATTAATTATTATTGTACGTTGAGCTATTTCTTTAATTAAGGCCCATGACATTAGAGGTTAGCTGATTTTCTTCTAACTTTAATCAATGGATAAATAAATAAATCCCTAATTGATGTACTGCGCTGCATGACAACATGTTTCTATTCTTGCTCAAGAGGTGACCGTAAAAGCCCTTGAGTTTCAACCTGCTGTCATTTCTTTCTTTTCTAACTTTATGGTTATTTTCTGGCATTTGTGCTTTTTTCCCAGACATATCAAAGTGAGAAGAGGCAGGAATATTGAAAAGGAGAATGGCCCAGCCCAAATGTCTAACCCAGTATTATATGTCTAGACTACTGAGACAAATATGCTTGTTACAAACACTTACCTTGGAAAGTCAATGAACCCTTTTTGCATCCATTTAATCCCATACTCAGTTATCATGTCTTGAAAAGGACATAGACTTAACGTCAACATTCTTGTTTTTCTTCCTCGTCGCTCCCTCTCGCCATCCTCTCAATTTCCCTTCTCCCTTAATAAAGCTGTCAGTTATCTTTTCCTTTTACTCTGACTCCTCTTTCCCAGACTTTACAATTTGATTCCTTCGACATTTATTGTTTGTTTTTGTGTCTCCAGCACATTTTCATGTCATTAGTCTGGAAGTTGCAATTATTCAGAAGTAATCTTCTCGCCTTCTACTGTCAACACTTGTGAGACTGATATGTTGCTTAGATGTAGCATGTGTGTGAACATTGGAGTGACACTCTTTGCCCTTGTTATGATGGGTAGTTGATATTATGGAAGGATGGAACTGAAAAGTTTGTGTCCGTTTGTGTGTAAAAGTGGATGTCACCCTCAAAGCATTCAACGGTCAACAAAGACACATTTCAATATGACAAAAGATGAATCCTTCATCAAGTCTTTCTGTGGACATATTCATAGTGTTGTTTTATAATTCTAGTTAATTAAAAAATTTCCAAGCAGAAATATTTACTTGTACAACCATCTTAAGATATATAGTATTTGGTTTAAAGGGGACATGTTGTGTTCATTTTCAGGTCCGTACTTGTATTTTAGGTTTCTGCTCGTCTCCTATAGCTAAACCTATCTCCACAGCACTGTGTCAGTCCTGGAGAAAGATCTGGCTGCACACATTATCATCACTTGTTTTTATTTCTTTTCTTCCTGCATTCACCCTCTGGTGGTGGTCATTGTTTCAGGGTGTTCCATATCTGTACCTCACTATGTCTCTGCACCATCACTGCAGAATGACTGTAACTGTGACTAACACTTTATACCTGTTTATTGTATAGCTGTGACATCACAACTTCATAGAAGTCCTGATGGCTCGTTTCAAGGCACAGTTGGGCTGTGTGCATTTTCCATGGATTGTTTGTGTGTTTTTTATACTTTCACAATATGAACATAGCACCTAGACCTACTTTATTATCATAACAGACCTGGAAATCTTAACTTTTCTTTCACAATATGAGGCTTTTAAATGTAAATGTCAAAAATAAACTATGATATTTCAGTTTGATGATGCTGTTAAGACTTCCTCCATCTCACATTTTTCCCTATACTAACAACACAAACTATCTGTAAATGCTCAATTATAATGTTCTCAAAGTCTCTGTGGTTGTAAGCACAGAAATGCTAGGAAAATATTACAGTAGAAATTGTGCTCTTAGGCTCTACCCTTTCCTTTCTGAACTCATTGATTGAGAGATAATGATCGTGTCAATACAGCTTTGAGCTGAAGTGATTAAGTGTCAAACAAAGCTCCACAAAGCTTTGAACTATTACTGTAAAAAGAATGGAAAAACAACAACAATTAGCTTGTCTTTTTCAGATTTCATGAAAGCAACAGCTCACACACTTTTCTCCTCATCCTTGGAAAACCTTTTCAGGCAGAATTACTGGAAACAACAAAATGTCTTTCAGACTTACATTTTATTTCTGGACCATGTTCAGGAGAGACCAGACTCCATCTTCTCTAACAGAAAATGAAATGATTTTTGACCGATGTGCAGCTGCTGTATAGCTTTTTACCACACACAATGTAACGTGTTATTTTTGGTTGTGGCTTCAATACCCTTAACTCAGAATATGTTAAAATGTTCCCACTGGCCACCATCAACTCAGCAGCCGGTGAATATCAATATATATCTGCACAGGTGTGTGTGTGTCTGTGGTGGCCCCCCTGTCTGAGTTTCAGCCAGCTGGGAGATGTTTAAGCTTTGAGTTTGCTTATTCCACAAGCCTTCTTTCCTTTTTTTTTTTACTTTACTAAGTGAACAAAATAAAATGAAAACATGTCAAGAAAGGAAATATTACACTTTTCACTACATAAAATACAATCACTGAACTTAAACATGCTTCATTCACATTGACAGAAACAAAATGAAATGTAGCAAAATTATCTTGCTTTCTACTTCCAATCATCAATCATCAACATTGGTTTGATTTAATTAAATCCGAATTCACAGAGTGAGATGCCGGCTCTATGCGCTGTTTACTCTGCTGTCTCCCTCTGCAGGGGCTGTCCTCTTTGTGAGAGCTGAGTAGAAGCTGCTACTCAACAGAAAGCTTGTTCTTTGGAGGCATACATTACATAAGCAAAATTTGCCCCTGAAAAAAACAGACTGATAAATCTGTGATACTCTGATATTTTTTTAACATGTCTTAGCATAAGAATGGTATGATTATAGTTTAAAAAAAGTCTACATAATGGAAATGCATTTATTGTTATTCAGGCTACCAATGTTCTGCTGCCAAAATTGCTGTAAATGTATAATAAGATGTTAGCTTTCTAATCTACAAAAAGGTCACAACTGTTGCTATTTAGATTTGCATTGTGATATGACATTAAGCAGCTTCTACGTTTGATCTTGCAAAAAATGCAAAATGCATGATTTAAGATAGTGACAAAGAAATCATTGAATTTAGTTTCCACTGTTATTCTAACACTCTAGGAAACTAAATTAATGTGAATTTGTCATTTATCGTACTATAAACCTGTATGGGTATTTTCTGTGATATTACTACTTGTTTTTGATTTTTTTGATTCGAACCCGGGTCCGCCGCAACATGGACTCAGCCTTAATGGTATGTGATCTACCAGTGTGAGCGACCAGGACACCCTGTATTTGATTTTTAGCTCCAATAATTTGATGAGACCCATTTATTATTATTTTTGCCAAAAATGGGCAGGTTGTTGGACATGGGACTATTTTACTTCTTTCAGAAAATCTGTTCTTCAAAAGGGAATTTGATCCTTTGATTTCACCTATTTAACATTCTTACCTAGGCGTATGAGTCACCCTAATAAAATCCCCTCTCATCCTTTTTTTGATGACAATCCAGACATCCCCTCCACCCAGAGTTAAAATGCCAGGATTTTCTAATTGTCACATTTCCAAAATTAGAGGAAGGGAAAGGTTGAGGAGAGTGAGGTAGGGACAACGAATAACACAAACTGCAGGAGTGTAAAGCGGGGCCATTGATCATTTCAGACAGCTTACAGAAAAAAACAGTTGAGTTATGCATGAATAAATAATAGACATTAAAAAATTCAACATGTACAGAGATAATATAATTACTTGTATTGAGATATGGTTAGTGCTTTTCAAGTTTTATGATATTAACTGACTTTCTTTTTTTGCGTTATTTTGTCTCAACTATTGTCACCTCTCTTTCTCTCTCTCTCTGCCACACACACACACACACACACACACACACACTGATTGTATTATTCTTCTTACGAAGCATATGTAGTTACATGGCTTAAATTTCCCTTCCACTAGCCATATTTACTCAGAAAGTCTGCCTGCGATACCCCGGAATTAAAAATATGAACTGAAAGAACTCCCCGCTTATTTATTTAATTAATTTTTTTACATTTTTCCATCCTCTGAAACTAGGCTTTTAAAACTTAGCACTAATGTGTCAAAAATGAATATCTCTCCTTCATGCATTTGACATGTTAATGCAACATCTTTCAATTCCTTCCAGTCCAATACTTGTCTCATTTACCTCCCTCGCCTATCTTTCCAGATGTCCTTATCTTGTTAATTATTTGGAGCATGAAAGCAGGGCTGGCATGTAACTATAATTTTGAGGTATCTGACATTCGTGTAATTGAAGTTCTTCTGTAATTGATTTGTTTAATGTGTTTGCATCTTTTTTTTGACGGCTGTCAAGTACTTTTGTAGTTTTTGCTGCTGTGATAGAATTTAGAGTAAAGGGGGTTGGTACTATCCTGTAAGAATTTTTTTTCCCAGTTTGGTGTACAGGCTGTTTTTTTCGCGCCTGTGATTTTTCTTGCTGACCTGATTTGTTGTTGCAGCCTGATTTCGTCCTGTTCTCACATGTTACCAATCACACAGGATCAAAATACAGAACACTGTGAAACAAAGAGGGTTAGTTGGCATGATAGCTGTAAGTTTTAGTCTTCAAGAAATCCGTTTGCACGTTTACATTTGCTATTAATTTGAAATAATCTTGCAGTTACTTCAGCAGTATTTCTTTTTGTTCTGGTACTCTGGTAAGGGAATAGAGGAGTTGCTTTCTCTGAATGTGAGAACAGCATCTTTCTCTTCAGGTTGCAATCCTCAGTCACGCGGCCCTGATACCAATGAATGCCAGAGAACCTTGGCTGGTCTTACGTGGTATTATGGACTTAAGACAGGAGAGTCCCTGGATGCCCTGGAGGACTATCTGACAATCTGTCAACATTACCTTAAAGCACCTCCTAACCCTTTCCTCTCCTTTCCTCTGTCCTTAATCTGTAGTGATAATACTGTCACACATTGCTGGTGCCATACAAGTCACAGTGACAGTCACAGTGAACAATCACTCATGAAAAAAAAAGTTCATTAAATAAGGAAGCCATGGGCAGACCAGTATTGTTATTGTCTAGAAGGTTCAGTGCGATATCAAAAATACACTGCCGTAGAAGTTCATTTTCTTTATATTCTTCTCTGTTGTTCTATTGTTCAGGTCATTGTATTAGAAATAAAACAATGACTTTGAGGTGAAAGTGTAGAGCTTCACCATTAATTTGAGGATGTTTACATCATTACCAGTGTGGGGATTGTTTGCTTTATTATGCATAATCCTCTAATTTTAAGCAACTGAACATTAAGATAAAGCCATCATATTTAATATTATATAAACAATTGATTTCCTCATATCTAATATTCTGGCTTTGTCCTTGGTTTGTTTATTCAGGTTTTTTGTTGTTGTTTTTTTATAATTGTCTTTACATGGCTGTATGCCTTTATTACACAGCGAGAGAGAGAAAGAGAGAAAGAGATGCAATAAAGCCACAGTTGAACCATGGACCACAACAGAGCAATGTTTCGGTCTATGGTTGGCATTTTAACCCCTACGCCACAGGGACACCTAATTTATTCAGTAATATCAATGACTTTATCATTTGCATACCTTCATGCTTTCTCTTCATGCTGTCTCTAACAAAAAATAATGAGATAATCTCTGGTGCTGCTCCACTGACACCAAATAATAGATGGAGATGAATGTTTATTTGAACTTTCCCACCAAAATCACATTTTCCCTCCAGAAATAAGCCTTCGTGCCCCAAAACTAATAATGTCTATCTAATTTCCTTTAAAAAAAACATTTATCCACTGTAGTACCATTGAGTTTCAGATTATATTTGCCATTGATATCTATATTTCCAGAGTCCATGCAGTTTGACTGTTAATAGGGAAAGGGGAGGTCTTGGTTGTTTTTTTTTAAATATAGGCAACAGCTACAAATATTCACTCAAGCTTAACGTGGACACAATGAAAGTCATGGAATATTTACATTTGCATTACTATTTCCATTTTAACTTGCTTTTGATCCTTCATCTGTAAATCTGGCTTCATTAAAACTCTGGTACTATTCTCATGCTGGAAATCCGTATCATAAATCTGTGATGGGGCCGAGCATTGAAGAGGTGGGTTGAGCATGTTTTGCAACTGCATGAAGCCATTGCTCATTAGAGTGTTAAGTTTCTGTCTTCATTAAAATTTAAATTACTTTCCCCCAGAAGCCAGTGCTCCATTTTTACTTTTCACTGAGCTCTGCATCTTAGGATGCACACACCTTCACTATCTAGGACAATGCACCCCTGGCCATGGAGTTACTGTAAGTGCTATATAACAAGAAAGCAAAAGCTGAAATACATGCACACATACTCACACCTACACGTTTGTGCTATATTTGTGAGGCCCTTCATTGATTTATTAAATTTCCTAGCCTCTAGCCCTTCCTTTGACAAAAACCCAAAACCAATCTTAATCCTAAAACCAAGTCTTAAACCTCAAAGAACCTTTTGAAGAAATCTGATTTCCCCCAGGTAGACTGTTGCATCATGATCCTTATGCAAGATTGAAAATATTTTTCTGTTGTGATGTGATTTTCTTGAAGGGAAACTTTGCCAATTTTCAACCAGCTTTGTGTCATTGCAGTGTGGGTGGTATATGCAGATTAACGGTGTTTGGCTTTCCTCCATGTGGTCAGTGCCTGAAGCTACGTGCTCATTCGCCAGCAAAAGTCCACCAAATGACACATCATTGACAATGTGAAAAATCTGAAGTTTCATTTTTAATTTATATGCATGCAATGCATTTTTAATTTAGCCCATTAAACCACAGATTTACGATAAGACCTAATTACACTTAGGACAAAAGAAACATTACATAACAAACATTACAAATCACATCTCGATGGCATCATAATCACCTGAAACTAAAAATAGTGTAATTGATGTTAGCCCTTCTACATAGGTACAACCTATTATCTGATAATCTTTTGTCACCTATATTCAATTGAAAACTTAAAAAAAATAAGATAAAATATATATATATATATATATATATATATATATATATATATATATATATATATTTAATGTTTAAACTGCTAAACTATTATTTTGTAAATATACATCCTACATTCTGAATTTGATGCATTCTATTTTTATTTACACAGCATCTGAACTTTTTTTTTGGTATAGGGGGTTATACAAACTGCCATGTTGCACTGCCATGTTTCTACAGCAAACCAGAAGAGGCAAACCAAACACTGGCTCTAGAGAAGGCCTTTGATGTTTTTATGTTGCCTGAAGGCCACCGTAGGACCACTTTCACACTTGGAAAGGGAGGGGTAAGGGAAGGGGTATTAATTTGGTTGCAATCTAAAACCTTTACACTAGATGCCACCACATCCTACACACTGCTTTGTATCTAAATCATTAGTATAACTACACTGACCGAAAAGAGTGATTAATATTACCAGCCCCACATTTATAAAGAGCTGCTGTCTGTTCAAAGCTATATTTGAACTATGTTTTGTTCATGCTAGAGATGTCTGAATCCAGTCCAGAAAACCTTCCTGTCAGAACAGAGTAATGGGCCTACAGACAAATAACTGCATTACACTTTACAACTTTTTTATCAGAAACCATCTGGAAATCCTGCTCACAATAATTACAGTAAAGCAAAAGATACAGCACGACCCTCTCAAGGTCTAAAACTCCAACTGGTATTCAAAAATTGAGGCATTCAAGAACATACAATACACACAGACATGCAAACACACACACACACACAGAGGAAATCTGCAGTGTCAGCTGTACTGCTAGTGCCAGCCAGACACGTTCTACCCCCCTGTCTGGCTGTCTGTCCAGGAAAAGGTAGGTGTGTGTGTGTGTGTGTGTGTGTGTGTGTGTGTGTGTGTGTGTGTGTGTGTGTGTGTGTGTGTGTGTGTGTGTGTGTGTGTGTGTGTGTGTGTGTGTGTGTGTGTGTGTGTGTGTGTGTGTGTGTGTGTGTGTGTGTGTGTGTGTGTGTGAATGTGTATTGTCCCAGTAGAAGAAACAGAATGTGTTCCTATCCAAGAATAGATCACTGCTGGTTGCAGGAGCTTTATCATCTGCAGGATGTTTACTCAGAGTCACCCATACACTCCATTAGTCTACCAGAACCCCCAATACATCACACTGGACTATAACAACACGCAGAGTAGTCCAATAAAAATGAACGCAGTGCAGCATGTACGACACACTAATATTTTAATACCCAGGCTTAGTCTGGGTGATATATTCCTGCGTATACTGTATCTGGAAAATATTCTTTTTTTTATAATATTGGCCCACTGATAAAGAACTGTTTTGCAGATTTGAACCATATCCACAAATATGACATGTTCTTTTTCTCCATCATACTTGCAGGTTCACCACACTTTCTTTACCATAAATTGTGATTCTCTGAAACCAAGATATGTGTTGGTTTGGTCTTTGCTACAGTGGTAATTTCGAGGATCAGGAGAAATCCTGGTGGTCTGACATAATTCTCAGACTGATAACTGATAATGTTTGTGAACCAAGGAGTGGGGCATGAAGTGCAGTCAAGTGCACGGTGTGCAAAAGTGGAGGTGCACTTTTTCTAACTTTGTTTGCTTTAGGCTAGGGGTGCATGGATGCCCGTGGAGTCAGGGTGGAGTTAGATAGAGAATTTTAAATATCTCCTCTTTAAACCTGCTGATCTTACATCATCAGCAGGTTTGTGAGGAAGAGTGCAAAACGGTGTCAGTCTTGACGTTGGAAGATTAGTGTACAACTGAACTGTCCTTTCCAATACACTGTGCTTGTCCTACCACACTGAGAGGCACCAAACCACCAAACAGGTGCAGGATAGGTTAGGGTATAACACTGGAAAAGTTACATTTAGGATATATATATATATATATATACACATTTGGGGGAAAATAAAATTGAATAATTGAATTGAATTAGCTGGTTGCAAGGCTACGAGACTTTATTTAAGTTACTTGGTTTATGACTGACCAAGACCATGACTGGTTTGACTGTGGACAAATTTACATTGTACAGCAAACAATTTGGTTTGATTGAATCCTGTAATTTAAAGATTAAAAACATTAAATGATATCAGAAGTAATGGTAGTGTATGTGAAGGATGGAAAGTAAACAGGAAACAGAAATATTAGCTGGTCCTTCCACCTTCCACCGACCATTCCATTTCTTTCCTTTTTTTTTTTTAACAAATCACTGCAGCTTGCTTTTCAGAGTAATATTATGCATTGAGATACACAGATGTTTTTTTTCACAGCCCCAGCTGTTAGATTGCAGTTTCTGAACTGAACCATTGAACGTGTCCAATGTACTTATAGTGATACACATACTACATTTTGTTAAAAGAAGTCTAAATGGCTGATGAGTCCTCAAGAAAAACAGCATTCGCAACATAATATAACACTAATACTATTGCAAACATGACATTCTGTTTACTTCCATCTTCTCTCCAATGTATTTTATCTACAACACTGTCACATTCTGCCAAATGCTGCCCTGACAGTAGCAGATATGCTGTTTAACAAGACAGACTGAGTCTGGGGGCCATGCATAGACGATAAAGACTATCAGCACATATACACACTGGATGTTAAGTGTAAAATACGGTGCAGTTAATCCGGTATTCTATAAAGCTTTCACAGCCTTTTACATGACTGCACATATAAGACTGGAAAGTGTTTCATGTTTCAGCATTAGTCTTCTCTAAGTGTGTGTGTCTGTATTGGTCCATGCACAAGAGCTTGCAGCTGTTGCTTTGTCTTATTCTAAGTTGCGACCTAAAAAAGCCCCACTTAGCTTAATATGTTTATAATTTAGAAGATGTGTGAAATATGATTCATATGAAATTGGTCAAAATGAATAACCAAGTTCTAAATGTTAAAAAATGTATTCACACAAGCAGCAGTACAGCTTTGCCTAAATTAATTAGTCTGAAATTAAATTCAAATCAGAAAGTGTCAAAGCTGAATTCCAAATTTGACCAGACAGCTTCTCAGTACTTGCTAATCAGTATTATAGACATATTGCTGTTGGACGTAAAAGCTAAGAAGTTTGAAAAAAAAGAAAGAAAAGCCTTATAATTTCTCTCTCTCTCTCTCTCTATCTCTCTCTATCTCTCTCTCTCTCTCTCTCTCTCCTCTCTCTCTCTCTCTCTCTCTCTCTCTCTCTCTCTCTCTCTCTTCTCTCTCTCTCTCTCTCTCTCTCTCTCTCTCTCTCTCTCTCTCTCTCTCACACACACACACACTCACAGAGTATTGGCCACAGTTAGCCCCTGAGGCAGCCATAGACTAGAATTTGATATGGCAGCTTTTAAGATAATGTCTTGGAACATTAGCCTTTATAAGTAACATCACTGCATGAAAGAAGGGCTACAAAGGCAGGTAGAGAGCTACGGCACTAAAATCACCATGCTCCATGAAAACTGTGCCGCTGGAGTTTAATAACATTTTCTTTTCTCTAGTTTTTATCCCAACGGGGAATCTGAGAAACTCACTCCAATGCACTGCAGCATAAAATCTAAATTAAGCGTAATATCCAAATAGTGCCCTAAATCCTTGCTAATACTTATACTATCACTACTACTCTACTACTGCTTCTTTACTACTGCATGAATTATAATGAGAAAAAAGAACAATCATGCATTTTAATAAGCCCTGTTATACCACTTTTAAATCATGGAAAAAGCTTGGTGCAGGAAATTTACCACACTTTTAACAGTGACAGCCCTGACCAGATTTCTTTAAATGATATGTCAACACATTTTCTGATGTTTTTAAAAAAGTACACTTATTCTTAGATGTTGATTTGCAGATTTGATTTTTTGGAAGAGTTCTAGTTTCTCTTTGTTATCATTTTTCTTTTTTGCATCTTATTGAGTCTCATTGACCAATCTTGAGTAACATACAGGTTAACAGTCTGATGAAAGAGAGCGAAAGAGGCAGATTGCATTAGCCAAAATGTAATCTCAGAACCCATCAGCTATCTTCTGACAAAGATTTAGCTTGTAATTTCTTCTATTTTCTTTATTTACACTTATATGCAGAGACACAATTCCATTGTAGATGTCATTTCCACAGGTTGGATTAAGTTTGTTCTTCATCCACACAAATCCCTTTTCTTCCACCTTGTTTATCAACAACATCAAAATTACTGTGGTTTTTAAAGAAAGTTAGGACACGCTGCTATTTTGCAACTGCATGCTACTAATGGTAGTATGGTACTATTACTGCTACTAATGGTGCATTTTAGCTCTTCATAATAAGACTGTAAACAATGACTGGTGCATGGAAGGAAGTCTTGGCCCCCACATCAGTTAAGCAGATATCTGCTGGCTCCACCAGAAAAAAAAAGTCCAAGTGGTGATTATCATTGGGAAAGGCACTTTTTATTTCAGGCAAGGAAAGATGCCTCCACTAAAAAAATCCAGCCATTTCCTGACACTTATTAGTGTCCAAATAGCTGTGGCAGCATGCTGGGCAAGGTAGCCTTGTCCTCCACAATCTATCTGGAGATCTCTACGAGTTCCTCCTTTGTGATTGAGGGTTTTGGATGCCCTTATGATCCTGGGAGCTGTTGTTGTCGAGAGCTACAGTTGTTTGCCTCCAGAGGAAAATTGGTTTCAGGAGGAGGCTAGGAGCAATTTCAAGACCCCCTCTCACCTGGACGAGGGAGAATGGGGCCCTCTGCTGGAGCCAGACTCGGCACGGGAGTTACTATGAGTGTTTGAGATTGTGCTGCAGCCCAAAGAGCAATGTGGAGCTGCTGCCATATGGGCACACCACCTGCAAGGCAAGGTGCTGGGATCTGTTGCGTTGCCAATCAGGTGGCAGACAAAGGCAGGGGTCTTGGCATGCTGACCCATATCACCACAAACAGACACATCATGCTGAAAATTGCTACTTGAGATGCAGGAGCTCACTGCTGCCAACTTCCAACACTGATGACTTGAACTAATATGGTTAAAAATAGACCGGGGGTCATAATGTTATACAACTGAGGATAAACTCATCCGAAGATGTATAATGAAAAAAAATGTCTAAAATAAATTAAGATCAACAAGTAGAGATAAATTTGATTTCTATTTGCTCTACAAGAATCTATCTGCTTACCTGCACCCATGAGCTGCCCATTATGTTTGAAATGGAGAGTTTAGGGTGGTTTGTCTCTTTTGATCTTGCGTCACTGCTTTCTCCCTGCAGCCAGTGAAGTCAGTGAGTGACACTGACAGCCTTAACGCATCAATAAGCTGCTGCCTGAACTCTGCTGAAGCGTGACTCACCACCAGCTACAAAACTTCAAAGCTACTTTAGACTGTTGATGAGATGCAAGAAAGCATGAGCGCAATAATCTTTTTGACAAATAGCACATTTAAAATTCTTTGATTGTGTTCAGTATTTAATTTGAGGGGGGGTCCTGCTCAAATCGGGATTACTTTTTAATTTAAATGAACCGATGGACTTCATGCAGACTGATTTTCAAGGTGAGATGAAAAATAATTGTAGTTTTTGTATGTTAAGTCACCTGCTTGTTGTTGTTGTTGTTGTTGTTGTTGTTGTTGTTGTTGTTGTTGTTGTTGTTGTTGTTGCACTTGCTAAGATGATATATCATTAGTTTGTTAATTAAACCTGGATGCAATCTTTCAGAGCTTTGGTGTCTGTCTGCAGCTTGGATCTTTAGATAAATAACAAAAAAAGCATATCTACTTTGTCATATCTGCTCACTTAAATGTCACTGAGATGAAAAGACAGGGTTTGACAAAGTAAGATATTGAGAGACTTCAAAGAATGTTTTATTTTTCTCAGAGATATGCCTCACACTAGCTTAAACAGATTTAGACCTAGATGAAGGAACAACATCTGTCCTTTTTTACCCAGTGTGGACAATGTGGGAAAAACATGTGAGCTGTTGATAAGGCTGTGCATGATTTTTTTTGCTTCAGCCATTTGCTCACAGTCTCCCACAAAACATAGCCTTGGAAAAAAAAGAAGACAAAATGCACTGTGAACAATTCCAAAAACATGCTCTGGAACTGACTGCTTAAAAAATTGGAGAAATTGACTTTAAGTTTGGTGCAGAAAGATGATATGCATAATACTGTTGTAAAAATCATTGCTCATGGCTGTGAAGAATGCTGCCGTCACAGCCATCGTATAGCAGTGAATACTGTAAAGACAGTGTTTCCTCTCGGGTTTTATTCAGCAGCGGGGGTAAAGGGTTTTTTGATGGTGTGTAAATATCAATCAGCATTTTAGAATGTATAAAAAAAGGACACTTGACTGCAATACAAGCTTAGAACCAGTGTTTCCCACAGGATTTGTCGAGACTATGATGGGGGGGACCCAAACAAAGTAGGGGGATGCGGGGGCATGTGCACCCGGAGATTTTTTTTGCCCTAAAAGCCTAAATTTGGTGCCTCTCGCACATTCTATTGCCACTATTCCATCTTAATCATATCATCATCTTAATCATAGCATCATATTTTGACAGTCTTCTTGTTAATTCTGTGGTGGACTCTGCTGACACATCCATGTGCTCTTATTTTGAAAGCTACACATGTTAGCTTTTATTTAGAAGGCGGGTCTATCACGTTCTTACCATAACGCTTAGTAAATACATGCACCATGAAAACAAGTGGAGGCCGACTGACCGCAGTGTGCTTTGTTCTCTTCCAGTAATGTTAGCAGCCATCAGCTCTAACAACCTTACTCAGAAACTGGAGTAATGCTAACAGAGTGCTCGCGCTGTTACGGTTGTCATGACATCTGTGTTTGACGGCCGTGTTCCGTTCACTCGCCGCTGCTACTAAATGTATGTAGCGGAAACAACTGAATGGATTTCAGTTTTTAGTGAAAGCAACTTTGTTTATGTTGTGATGGTTTTTTTTGTTTAAACTCTAATTTGACATTGTGATCTCATATTCAGTGCCAGAAACAAACACTGTAAGCTTTTCACCGAGATGCTTTTAAGCTGATTTGAGATGTCTTATTGAATCAAGGAGCCAGTGGCATGCTGCCAGGATGTAAGGGGATTTTAATTTTCTTTTATCGGGGAAAAGTGGAGGAACGTCTGTGTTCTGCTCAGCATAGTGAAGTTCCTTCATCAATCTAAATACCTCTGAGGCTTTTGAGGAAACCAGCAATAATGACAGCCAAAGGAAAGAGAAATGATTGAGAGTTTTGATTTATTTTTATTTTGTACAGCGTATATTTATTTTACAGGGACTGTAAATAACCATAATGTAATAGCCGGGATATAGACTTATAAATCTTTATATGAATGAAACATGAGCATGCATGCATTCATATATTGCGTGAAAGTGTGTTTAGATGACTGTAAGAAGAGAGGCATGCATGTGAAGTGAACTCATATAGGTACAATATTACATGTTAAAATGGTCTGAGGAAGGTCTTTCCATAGTACTGATTAAATGTATGCTGCTTGCAGATGAACAGGAGGTTTTTTTATTGTATGCACAATAAACAGTGGAGGAAATAGACAGAACTCTTGTCAGTAATTAATATGAATTTAATTTACTATATGAACTTGCCATAAGTACTTTTTATTTAAATGTGATTTAATGGGTCTCGATACGTGCACGTGTCAGGATAAAATGTCAACATTTTAACTATAGCGTAATGTTTTTACAATAAAAACGTCTGCTTGTTTTTTCAACAAGGACCCCTTTTGCTCGGCTTTAGGAGAGAAATACGGAAGTGTATATGTGACTGAGGGTGGGACAATAATTTATCACACAAGGGAACATTTCCTCATACACAATGAGATCCTCTTTCTCTCTTGTTCTGTGTCTGAAAGGTCAGGGGATGAGAGCCATTTTTTCAGAGGAATGAGCTTTGTAGCTCTCTGCTTCTTGCTATTTCCATCCAGACTTATGAATCCATTCTTTACCATCTCTAATAAAATTTGCCCGCTCTCTCTATTGCATTACTTTCCAACCCTGTCCGCTCTGTAAGACGACTCTGGGCGGATAGGGTGTTATCAGACCAGAGCTAAAGCTGGGACAATTATTCAGCCATTACACCAAGCAGGAAGTCTGATTAGCTCCATCGTCAGACATCTGCCATCCCACCTGCAACCCAAGGTCTAAATAACCTCAGCTACAGCACAGTGATGTGTGAGAGAGGTTGTATTCATGTTGGGTTAAAAAAACATTATTGTAAGCTTTTAGCTGGTTGGAATGGGTATATTTATAGTCATTGTGTTGTCAGTTATTGACCTGTTTTCAGGCTGTTTCTGGTGTTGTTGTTGTTTTTAGCTGTTCAAAATGAAAGGATAAATGTAGGTGCAGACAATGCATTATATGATTCCTAACTTTCTTTTTCTCTCCAATGCTTTTGTTGTGGTTTTAAAACTGTTTCGTACAGTATAAGTAATTTAGACTTAATCAAAGAACTAAACAAAGTCAGATTTTTACTTGGACATACTGTATTTTTATAGAAATAATTAATTTCATCACATGCATTTGTCTTTTCTTGGACAGCATGCATATATTACTCCAATAAACATATAGAAATAAATTGTGTATGTTATCTTACAGGATATTGTGATTGACATATTTTGAATAATCATAAAAAAATATATGTTAATAAAGTGAAGAGCCAGTTAATAATTTTACATCCTTTTCATTTTACATGTTCAATACAATCCTCTATGATTTTATTTCACCAGCGAGGGCAAAGGGTTTTTTCGGCCCGATGGAGTGAATATAAGTAGGCAATTTAAAAATATAAAATAAATTTAGAGTAAAATGACTTTACTTTCCAGTAGCTTTTATATTTCGCTGGACCCACGTAACACAGATTCCATCACAGAGGCTTTTGTCCCTGCTTGTCAGGAAATGCTGTACTTGTGCTGTTGTTTGTGTGGTTGTCATGACTTTGCGAGTGATTGACGTCCTGTCACTGTTCCAGTTGCTCATCTTCAAAGTGGAGAGATAGTGGACGACTGTTCGTTCGAGTTCAGCAGAGCGGACAGCTCCACAGAGTCGTGTAATTGTGACTTCATGACATTTCATAAAATTATGAGGCAGCTGCTCACTGCTACAAAACGTATAGAGCGAAAAACAGTGCACGTTTGATGATGAAAATGTGCAGGAAATCCTTTTTGTCAACCATTGGAGAAAATCTGCAAGTTGTCTCCTGACTTAGTTTAACGACTTCAGTAAAAAGGTTAATTGAAAACACATTTTGATTAAAACAAAAAACAACACTATGAAGCAGGAAGCAGAGCACAGAGGCCTCTCATGCAGTCGAACAGAAAAAAAAATGGTGATGAAAATAAAATGGAAACACCAAAGAGGATGCTGTCACTCACTTCATAACTACAAATGTCATTGTATAGGGTTTGACTTCTAAAGAAATTTTTGCATCAAGAATTGGAAGCATTTTCTTTTCTTGTTCGCAGGCGTCTGGTACAGATGGTTGTGCTATAAACCTGCACATTCAGAGAGTATACTCTGCAAAAGGGTACAATACAGTGCACACTGGATTGTTATAGTGCATGTTTTGGGGCCATCTGAAGGACTCTACAGATGAGCTACTAGATTCACAACACCAATTTGGAATTCAGCTGCCCAAGCAATTTTACAGAAGCTACTCATCTTCCCCAATGCGCTGCATGGCTGAGAGTATAGAATATGCACTGTAGGTACTTGTGAATGTGTATGTCCTTTAATCTATTCCCTGACTATGTGGCTGACTGACTGGCTTATAGGCTAAATGTTTGATGAGTTCATTAGAGTCAGCTTTTCCCAAAGACAATAAACACAGCCTATGTTATGAAGAGACTGCACTGATCCCCTGCATTTCTATAATTAACCAGCAAATTAGCAAGCAGCAAACAGGGAAAGAGGTTGAAGAGGACAGATGGCAGGGTTGCCACCCATGCTGATGCTTATACGAGTGTGCAAGAGACTGAAAATAGACAGATCAATAAACAGACTGAAGGAGGTAGAGGACAAAAACACATTATAGGAGAATGAGAGGAAGCGAAGGCCATGGACACAGCAGATGTGACGTGTGAGGTACCACGTACTTGAAGAGGCTCCATGCAGACTGATGCAGCCTTGTTGGTGATGTGCTGCAAAGGATACACAGCAAAGCAAAGTATTACCACCTCATTGTATTATTGCCAGCAGGGTACAGCTGTAGCTGATTGGGCTATTGTGCTTCTTTCTGTCAAAATAGGATTTTTTTCTAAAAATGTATAAAGATTTCATTCCTTTAACCACCGTCTTGAGAATGTTGGCATTGTGATGTTTTACATAACCTGTTAAAATCCGCATCTTTCATAATGTTTGAAGGTCTGTGTTTTTCTTTCATAAACAGACAACAGGCTGTGTTTCGCAAACTGCGGTAAAAACCCCAATTGATGCATATTCCAAATGTGCTGTATATATGTCCAAAAATCCTCATAAAACC
Organism: Centropristis striata; assembly: GCF_030273125.1. NCBI lineage: Eukaryota > Metazoa > Chordata > Actinopteri > Perciformes > Serranidae > Centropristis > Centropristis striata. The sequence goes on along the minus strand of NC_081527.1, from coordinate 13,052,336 downwards.
CAGATAATATCCATGTGTTAATTGGAAAATCTGACATGTGGAATAAGTACTGATTTGGAATATTCAAATAGAATATGCATTTCCTGTATTCAATCATGAACATTGCCATATTCATAATTATAGTGCAATATTAGTTTGCATGTAAATGTAGTCAGTATTTCTGTTTTGTCTGTATGATTTGATTTCAAAGCAGACATCTACTGTACAATGTCTTTATAGACAGATGACATTTTCAGTCTTGAATGCCAAAGTGAAGTGTTCCAGGAGATGTGCACCATGTCCAGTCAGGCCTCGGGGGGACGCAGCATTATGAGGACAGACGGCTAATGGTCCTATCTCTAAGTACCATCCTTACTTATGATTCTAAACAGCCACATCTGAAGAAACAGTAAAAAACGAAAACAAAGGCTTTATTTAAGGAATAATCCTTGGTGTTTAATATACAGAAAAATATAAGTGTTCAAATTATCCTTTGCATTTAAAGGCAGCATCATGCATCTCCTCAAACATGTTAATAATCCACATTTTTTATTTGTGCACACACATGCATTAGCATTATGGCTGTGACCTTTCCTGATAACAGTCTGATGGCTATCTGCTGACCTTCCTGTGTTAACAGTTTGTCCGCTAGCTGCTTTTTCACTCCCTTTAGTTGTCACCTAATGGATCCCCTAATGTGTGAGAGAGGAACAAAACGAGGGTGGTAATACAGCGAGAAAGTGTGAGGGGAGGGAATGAGAAAATAGGCAAAATGTGCTGAGCTCTGACTGAGAGATGACACTTTAGACTGCATCTTGAAATATAACGTCATTTTTAAGTAAACTCGGAAAAAAATACAGCATGCAGCTGTCTCCAATTCTCTGGCTGATTTAACAACACAAGTATTGTAATTGACAGAAACAACTCTGCATACTCACTTAAGTGGGGTCATGACTCAACTCCTTTGTGAGGCTTCCATAGTTTAAATAATATTTCCCACAGCTTATTCTTTGTGCCTGAAATGAATTGAAGGCCTGGTAAATGGACACTCAGAAAAACAAGGTCTGTATATGATTAGGTTGCAACCTTGAAGCTGTTCTAAAGCACATGACCTCTGTGACCCGTTATCACCACAGGAACTGCACAAACAATATGGTGTAAGATCCTCAGTCCTGATTGGATGAGATTTAATTAATGTTGGGACCTATTGATGGTGAAACCAACAATAAATGGAGGGAGAGCAGGGAGAACACTGGAAGGGCATGTTTGTAGTTTGGTGCATCACAGCACTTCATGTATATGAAAGACACTGTCTTATTTTTGTTCCTATTTTGTTATTGAATTCTGGGATGTAACAGTTTTGTTTTTGCTTTTATCTTAGATTAGAGAAAGTGTTTGTCTAATGCAAGGAAACTTTTAAATATGATAAAAACAAAACATGCATGATTATCATAGAAGTTTTGACAATTATATTATATATATATATATATTTATATATCAGATTATAATATGTTTTAACTGGGTTTTTGATTTTCCTATATCAACAGTACTGAAGCTCAGTGTATTTAACAGTATGTTGATTTTATTGCTGCTTAAGTGCTTTTTGGTGGCATCGCTCCAATTCTTGGGCATGTGCCAGAATATTTGCAACAACAGCTGCCATTATGTAGTGTTTAGGGGGTGTTACCTATGCTAATACACAACTATGATTAAGTATGATTTATCATCAGCACAGGGTAAAAACAGATTTGGATGGTTAAAATGTTTGGTGCATCAGGAGTTTACCTATTTAACAGAAAATTAAGAGAAATATATGAGAAATTTGAGAGATGTTTTTGAATTATTTTTTTAAAACTATATATATATATATATATATATATAATTTGTTATCAGTATATATACAACAACATAGTTACATAAATCCCCCCTTATAAAGGGGTCTAACCCTTGTGTAACCCGTTACACATTCACACAGGCAAAAAAAAAGGGGGAAAAAAGACAATAACCATAACAATTAAAATAATAATATTCACAGATTATAAATTAACTCAAGCAATTGATTAATTAAATAATCATTGATTAATTAATAAATTATAATAATTATAAGTATAAATTATGTATAATAATAATAACAAAAATAATAAAGTAAGATATGATAAAACAAAATGGATAAAATAAAGTAAAGTAGAAGGCAGGATCAAAACTATCATGTTACTCGTTTAACATTCCCTTTTCAGTCAGTGTTACATGATTCATTGGCCAAGAAGGACATAAATGTTTGAATATTTGAATGATTAATACACACCCAACAACCCACAATGTGAGTCTCCGCTATAAAAGGTACTCCAAAAATATTGCTACTGTTTTAGGAGGTTGTCAGGAAAACATGAGAAAGATAAAAAGTATGTAAAAGAGGAACCACAGGAGGGGCATTTTTAGACAGCCACCTCAGGAGAAATCTATGAGTTTATTTTTCTACCTTGGGAAATTACCTGCAGATGATTAGTGTCTATTGTATTCATGATTGCTATAGCTGTGAATGCATTCAAACCTACCCATGTGTAAATGAAAATGTCACAAGACACAGAAAAGCATCGGGGTGATCAGTATGGGCTGATGGAAGCAACGGACTGTCCCAACTGATGTCTTGTAATATCAAAGTAAACAGAAACGCGGGGAGGTTTGTGTACAAGTGGATATAGGGAAAAGGCAACTTGGGAGACGGGGAGTAGGAAATTCAATTTGATTGTAATCTGATGTACACATTCTACTGTTTGTGAGTTAAATTAGATTTTAGATTTGTTTTCCCTGTCCCTCCCATCTACCCCTTACAGTATTAGAGCAGAGGATTTATCTGGTAAGATCTATGGTTGTGTCTGATTGAAGAATCATGCTGTGGGAATAGTTGGCAGATGGTAATCTATCAAACAGACAACAAAATGTTTTATTTCTTTGCCAAGGCACTGAAGAACAAACATCTTATTTTACCCTCAATTATAAAACCTTTGGTTCATGGACAGCCTGTTCTCCGTGAGACTGGCTTAAGATGCCGAAGCAACAGTTTCTTTAAAGTTTTCTGTTTGAGAAAATGCAACAAATCACTAAGAAAAATGTTTCAAACTATATCTCATTGTTTGTTAAAATTATTCTGCTTGTCTAACTTTATTTTTGTTTTAGTCTTATTTCTCATGTCATTTAATAAAAGCACATTTCCCCAATGCCATTTTTACTTGCGCAATATGTTGTATTTCTCTGGTTATTTCCCTTTAGTTTATTTATTCAGTACATTCCAATTACCTACTAAAGCGTATTAGGTGTGTGCACCAGTGTTTAAACTGTGGGTGGATATGAGTTCTCAAACAATTCTACAACTTATAATACTGAAATATAAATGATTGTTATTATTTTAATGAGACAGGAAGAAAAATGTTTTGCAGATTTGCCTTGTTACACATATATTTTGTAGCCCAGTGAGCCCTTGTAGGGTTTATAGTACACACATGCAGAGAAACGCACAACCTAATTGCCAGAGATGAAATTGATATTGGACAATTCTGCAAATCCCTGGGTTATATCCAGTGACAAAGCAATTTAACGTCCAATGCCATTGATTTTAAGATTTAGCTTTCTACAATTTGAGCAAATATTGGATGAGGTTTGAATTACGTGAGCTGTGTCTGACATTTTGTGTAAGTTTACAAAGTTGGCAATCCTAAAATGACAGCCAGGTGTGTGGCAATGTAAAAGTAAGCAGGGTGTGAACCTCTGTATTTCTTTCTTCACATAATTATGTCCTTTTTTGTATGAGTGCAGCACTATATCTTTTGAGGAGAGATTGTCCAAAAGTGTGTGCTGTTATTGCCATATAGTTGGTTGGCCCTCTGAATGGCCCAATCCCAATCTCCAAACTGACAGACTTTGAGTTTCGTTTCTTCTAAATGAGTGAGGGCTCACGACTGTCCCACTGTGAATTTGTCAAGTGTGTAAGAACTCTAATCCAGCCTTTTTTGACAGTATTTTTCACCCTCCCTGTCAGTCTATATATCTGCAGATCCTTCTGAAGGGCCTGCCTAAGTTCATGGTGAAACTGGAGATGAATAATATGTGGTTGTCCTGCTCCCCACCAAACGTACACAAACCAACCATGGATGGCGAAGGGAAGAAATCTGCTAGGTTTGAATGGGACATTATTAATTTGGGCCAAGGTAAAATATGAAATATTTAAAATGCAGCCAAGGTCATATGCTGCTTGGGGGGCACTTTATTATACCGATATATGATATATTATTATATGATGCACTTTTATTTAGCCAGCAGTTACTCATAAAATAGAGAATACAATTTTCAAGATGCTGCAAAACATTTGACATGACATTGGACCCCTTTTCTCTTTTATAAAATACATCTTTGAAAGCAAGACCCTTGAATATGTGAAGATCCAAGCATTCGGTTTTGTAAGCACCTCGGTCATCTTGACAATAATAGATCCTAAAGCGAAAAGTCCAGCAGTGGTGAAATCCACACTGGATGTGTGGCTTTATTATCTGTGCATTGTGTGATTTCACAATGTGGTGTCCCATTCTTCCTTTTTATACAATGTTGAGCTCTTATGAACTAACACTGCACACACAGGGGAAGTCAGTTAAGCCCATGAGGATTTAGTGCTTAGGCCTTAGGATGGAAATTGAGTTTTGGCCTATGACACCTTGAAGGTTAGGCAGCTAAAGCTGTTGGTTAAGATTTGGGAAAGATAGTGGTTGCATCTGAAAGACAGCAAACATTCTGCCAGCCTGTGACAGGACGTGAACTCCAATGTCTTGCACCAAAGTTTGATGCACCACATGCCCACGCACAACATACTTACTTGCACTTTGCTACATTAAGGGCACACTTCTTTTTGGCATTAACACTGCTTGGCCCATCTGTGCAAAATGAACATATTTTTTAAAGGAAATGTGGCTGCACCCACACATTTTTTTCAAGCATCTTTTGGGCATTTTTGACTTTTACTAGATAGTAAAGAGCTGCAAACACTGCAAATGAGGGGAGAGATGGGTGATGACATGCAACCAGCTTCACTTGAACTGGTGATGCTGCAATTACATAATCAGTTTCCTAAACCCTGAGGCCACCTGGACACACAGATTTTATCTCTACATTCCTTTCTGTTTCTGGTCTGCCTGCTGCTAAAAAACTGAATTGTGCCTCTCTGACCGACTCCAAGGGTAGCGAGGACAAATCACCCGCTGTAAACCTCAGCCGTGCACTCTGCTCACTGTTCCCTGTCTAAATTCAAATCAAGAGCCAAAAGCCAGGGAAAATGTGATGGGGCGGAGTGCAGGAGGAGAAGGGAGCGGGGGCAGTCAGAGTAGGGCGAGAGGAATTTTATGTGGAAAAATGAAAATTACCTATTTCATTTTCCACACTCTGGCTTTCCCCTTTCTCTAATCCTGACGTCTTCCTCTTTTCAGTTTTGTTTCTGCTTCTCCCTATCACTCTGTCTTCGACACAAACATTACACACACATTTTACCACCTAAATTGTTTGTCCAATAAGCAGTTTCCTCCTGTTCTCTGACCTTGACTGGTGGTGTGCACCCTTCCCACTCTACCTCATGTTTTCTCTGCCCCTTCTCATATGTGTCAGATGGTTTCGTCACACTGTTGGATTCATTTCCATCCACCATGGTTGAGGGCTTCATTGCAGCGGAATTTCTTGCGAGTCATTTAACCTGCAGTCACACTGCCACTCGTTTAGCTTTCATGGCATAGCAATCACTTTTTAAATAATTGAAACAGCTTTTCTCTTGTACAAAAAGGGATGCTTTTATTTAAAAGTAAAAGAAATAAAAGCATTGTATCTCTTTACCTGCAAACGGATGAGTGATGTAATGTAAAGCAATGAGAATGGTGTTACCTCAGCTAGCCCCCGCATCTCTTGCTCTTTTTTTCCCATGAAATTCTCTGTGAAAGGGAAGTCAAACATAAATGCAGATTGTCTTATCTGACTTGAGCCCTCACACAGCATCTCGGTTAGCATAAATTGAAGCCAGCCAGAGATGGATTTAAAGACCTCTGTGCTGTGAGACTAAAACAAACACAGATGTCAGACTAAAAAGCTTGATGCACAGAGGCACAGTATTGGAATAAGTGAGCGGTGTGTTGAATGACTACACTGCTTCGCTTGAGATGCAGCTCCCAGATGAGGGAATCCTCTTATTTAAAAGACCTGAATTGACCTCATATCTCTGCAGCAGACATCATACACATAGTCATGCTCTGCAACTTTCAAACCATTAGCTGCAGCTATAAAAGCGGCTGACCTCCCCTCATTAGACTTTGTGAGTCATCTGTTCAGTTTTTCGGCTTCAGTGGACTATGAGCACATACAGAAGTGGTGTCTGCAGCAGGAGCAGCAAGATTTGGTTCAAGAAAACTCCAGCCTTATTCGTAGCTATTTTGCATTCCAGCCCTGATGCCTTTATCAAGTGGCTGTGGAGCAGTTGCCATGCAGTGATGCTGTGTAGTCTATACCAGCACAAAGGCCTAATGACTACTGCACAACCACTGTGTCGCTGTGTCAGGAGTGCAGAATAAAGCAGCAGGCCAAGCATAATACTAGAAAGTTGCAAAGGTAGCAGCAGCATGAATACCAGAGAAATAACTTTGTTTTGAGTTACAATCTTCCCTTTCCATGCAGTTGTAGCCAATTACAGTGACAATGTGTAGTGCAGAAAGACAGCAATCTCCCTCAATTGTGTTTTTCTTCTCCTCTGAGTTATGCAGTGAGGCAAGGTAGATATTTCTCCACAATACCTCACATTTGCTATGAAAACAGTTTAAACAATAGTGGCAAGTGCAAGATAATTGATTTTAAAATTGCTGAAAGCTTTGAAGAGAGATGGCAAGCTTTTTAGATTTCATATTGGGGCTAAATGTTTTGAGCAATGATATCTGATAGAGATTTTTCTGACCAATGCTGTTATTGCGACAGCGACCGCATTAAGATATGATTGTGCCTAGAATGATCACAAACATTATCTCTCCACAGAAAAAGAATCATATAAAATAATGCAATTATTGTTGAGGCCCTTGCATGGTGCTTGGGCTTACACCTATTACATTTGCTTTTCTTTTATATTTTAAATAATGGGACCCATTTAACCCATTTAATTAATGTTTGTGTATTAGTGCCCACATTCATCAAACAGTAGAACTCCAGTTTGTTAAATACCAGCGTGTTACTAACATGAAGCACAACTGTGTCGTGTTAGAGCTGGGTTTTACTCCGTCCTCCGCGAACCTCCATGCCATATCGGGAGTGATTTAGTTGCGGAGCATTCTGCCTCTCTAGAGTAGCTGCAATCTCAGTCTGACGATGATGCAGATAGGCTTGTCATGTTTATAGAGATTGGAGTAGTGGTCGACCGATCTGGGTTTTTTAAGGCAGATGCTGATACCGATTATTTTGACATCAGTCTTAACCGATCCCCGATATGTGCTGCTGATTTTTTTGGGCTGATTGAAGCTGATATTGCCTTTTCTCCCTCCATTTACATGATAAAAATGGCACAATGATAACAAATCTTACACAAGTCTCAATTTAAACAAAAAAATATTTTTTTCTAATAAAGCAAACAAAACATATTTACAGTTGAATAGCAAACAATGTGTATGTTGTTCTAGGCCTCAAGGTGGTGGCGCCTCAGATGACTCCAAATATTTGATGTGTTTTTCTTTTTTCCGGTATCAGCACCCATGCTCACCAGCGAATGGCAGATATTGTACCGAGCCTTGCCTGGTGTTGACCTCAGTGAGATGGGCTTATTGATTGGTGAACGCAATTGTAAAAATAAAATGTAAACAGTGTTAGCCATGACCCTCCACCCTCAAGAAAATAAATAAGAAAAATAAAGTAAATGACTGAAGAAAGAAAATAGAAAAGAAAAATAAGTTTGCAAAAAATATAATAGTTGTAAGACAAGGAGATAAACATGCTATGTATACATGTGCTAGTAATGACCTGAATGAGGCCGCAGTGCACCTGGCCAAGTAGGGTCACAGAGGCACCCTGCAATGTCGCATCAAGTATGGGTATCAGCATTAAAAGAAGGTATATCTTGTCAAAAAGGAATGGCTTCTTCTTGAGGTTAAACATAATCTTTTCTGAAGGCAAGTATGATGACAGCTCTTTGAGCCACAGGGATTCCCCAGGGGGCTCCTCATTTTCCAGCTAATGGCTATGCATTTGTTAGCCGCAATAAGGGCTAGTCTAACAAAGCGAGTATAGCCCCTCAAGTCGATTGGCAAAACTGAGCAGTCCCTCAGGAGCACCAGTCCTCCTGGGGGAGTGGTTGGGATCCCATTCCCCACTACTTTTGTAATGATGTCCAGAACAGATAGCCAATAACGCTCCAGGCACTTACATGTCCAAAACATATGTATAAGAGATTACTCGACAATATTTTTTGATTTAAACACAATCACAAAATGTCTTGTGGAATTGGTAATACCAGTGTCACAAGTTTAATAAAAATGTAATCACCATAGCAACCCTAACTTAGATGTGTGGAGAGTTTTGAGATATTTTTATGGCACATTAGACAGTGACAGAGAAGAGGAAGGGGAAGAGAGAGAGGGCACCTTGGGCAGGATTTGAACCCGGTTTCGCTGCAACAAGGACTCAGCCTTAGTCACCGGGATGCCCAAAGAGTGCTGAGTGCACAAAAATTGGGGAAATACTTGTATTGTGTACTGTAAAGAAATGACTCAAGCTGCGTTATTAGTGTTTGTAAGTGGATCTGAGTTCAGTGACCACATGACACACCGAATATGCTCTCTTTCCTCGTACATCTCTTCTCTAAGACAGATTCTCTTCCTGTTGTCTGTCAAGAGAAGTGAATAGAATTTGATTGGAAAGATTGAAGAGTCGCTGACTAGAAGCTACAAGCTGAGACTTGACTGATGCCACAGTGTGAGCTGAGAGTCTGCTGTGCCAAAGAGAAATACAATGACTTCAAAACACTTGTGTTCCCCTCAGTGCAGTAACTCCCTGGTGATGAACACTGCCTCTGTGTGACCGGCTCACTCGTCTGTCCTTCTGCTTATTGGATTATTGACTGGTCTTCACACTGCGCTGTGGCCCCTTTTTGCTCTCATATAACATATCAAGGCTGAAACTACCTCTGAGGACATCAAGGTCATGTACATGGATTTTTTATTGCTTGTCCATTTCCATTTTCAATCAATAATGAATTTATTTTTGAAGGAAAGTTTAAATGTAATCTTGTATAAAGAAAAACAGTTTCTCACCTTCACCTCTCTTTATTTTTAATAAATTGGTTCTACCTCTGTGCCACATACTGTTACTGCCACCTCACACCTGCAGGATGACGATTTTTTTTTTAGCCTTAGCCTATTAATATGTATTCTGTGAGAAAACACAGAGCCGGATGGTAACTTTGAAGCATTCTTGTTTGTTTAATGAGACAGAAAGAAAGTAGAAAAGAAGACCACTGACATGTGAGAGGAGGTGTTGGGAAAATTTTATACTGAACTGTTTCCAGAGGTTGTTTAACCAAACACAGCCATGATCAAACGTAATTTTAATAAAATCTTGTGTCGTTAAATACAGAACTCCATTTTCAGTACCAACAAGTTTTGCTCCATGAGGATTGTTTGGGAAATTGGGAACTTGCAGTACTATTTGAAAAAAATCCAAACCATCAATCATTACAGACTTCTAACTGTGTAGTGTAGCTGTATTTGGATGGATTAGTGTTTAAAACAGTACACTGTCTCCAGGCATGTTTTTGCAGAGAGAGGAAGTGGGAAATGGATGGAAGAATATGATCGAAGGGTGTGGAGTTGGGAGAAAAGTAGGTGAGAGGGGGAGAGTGCTGTGTTGGTTGAAAGGAGGAGAAGAGTGCGATAAAATATGAATGAGCCCTCCAGCTTTTGCATAGTATAATCACATACCCATGGCTTTCTGAAATGACAGTGTAACAAACAGAAACTAGAAAATTTCCTCTGGGGAAATTTTGAAAGGGCCACGGGGGCTACTGCCGGTGTGTGTACACTATGATGAGATTCTTCAGAGATTTAAATGCCCTTTAACCTCAAAGTGTGTGTGTGTGTGTGTGTGTGAGAGAGAGAGAGAGAGAAACATGTATGTGGAGGAGTGTGCGCGCATACGCGCGCATTTGTGTGTGTGTGTGTGTGTGTGTGTGTGTGTGTGTGTGTAGCGAAAATCGCATAAAGTTACCTGTGTGTGTAATTAAAATCACAAAATTACCTGTGTGTGCGTGTTTGAAGCATGTGTATGCATGTGTGAGGAGTGTGCGCACTTACGCGTGTGTGTGTGTGTATCTGTAACTGTAATCACATCAAAGATCAAAGCAATCAACTGAATTAACTGATACCACCTGTTAAAGTTCCGAAAGAGTGACAGCAGCCAGAGGTGGACTGGAATTTCTGGCCTCGAACAGAAAGCATTTTTGGCAAAACCATAATACCTATCATTGATTCAACTTCACTTTGAGCGTCCTGAGTTCTTCCTGAACGTCTACATATGTTTTTTTTTTTCAGAAAAATGAAAAAATAGCTTTGTTAGAGCGATGTAAAAAAACTTTTCCATATCCCTTTTCCAAATATCTCCCTGCGTTTTTTAATATGGGACCCAATGAGGCTGTTGGTGGTGTTGGTGCCGCATCTGTGCGTCGTACGCCCAAACTATAACTCTGACAGCTTTACCAGAGGATTGTGAGTGAGAAGACAAATTTTCCTACGTTTCTATGTATAAATTATTTCTGTAGAGTGAAATTTGCGGCCTGGAGCGCAGTTTTAAAATTAATTTTTTGACAGTTTTACCTCTCCCTCTACACTCTGAGCGATGACATCACACACTCTGACACGAACATTCCGTGCAATACACACCCATTATAATCTCAGAATTTCTCCAAAAATGATCATGGTCATTGAACAGGGATTGATAAAAAACTATATGACCTATCGAAACGTGGATTAATACACCGATACACAAGACTTGTGTCTACTGTTTAAAGTTTAAATGGAGTCTCTAGGTGAAATTATGCCGGAGAAGTAGACGTTTAAAAATCTCCAATGATTGTTCTTTTTCGCTCATTTTTTGTCGGCTGTCCCATTCATTTCAATGCAAAATTTTGAGCAGTTTTTCGCGAAAAATTCGTATTCTGTAGAGAAAAGTAATAGCACACCGATCCCGATCAAACCGCACGTTTTGATATATAATTTGTCCTGCAACTCTTTAAGTTGTAGGACTAGTAGCTGGACGAAATTGCGTCCGCAAGAAGAATAAGAAGAAATCCACGGTATAACAGTAGTGCTCGGGGCTTTGCCCGACCTGGTCCCTACAGCTATTGCTGTATGGGACCAGTGCTCGGTGCGATTGCCCCGAGGCCCTAACTAGTACAGAAAGAGTGGGTTGGTCCAGTGATGGTAGGGTTGGACTTTGGTGGGATTGGGAAGGGAAGGGAACTGAGTAGTAAGTAACAAATTAGTCTTTTTAAATTAAACATTTGACAGGACAGACATTTTATATTTTAATGTTACAGTTAAAGTTGTGGCAACATTTCCATCAAATACACGTCAATCGAGCGGGATCTCACTGCATAAATTGCACTTCACTTTGCAATTCGCATGTCTTTTCTATGCATTTAAACTTTAGTGTCACTTTTTAATGGTGGCAGTTCTAAACATCTGGTTACAGTTGTGAGTTAGAAAAATAACTATTTGGTTGGGTTAAACCAGTAATGGGTTGGGTTAAAATAAGTATGATTGTTATCTAAATTGAGTTATGTGTGTAAGACAGTTGGAATGTGTGAAACAAACTCAATTTAAAGTGGTTTGAAACAAGGTCATAGAAGACGCAAATCAATGATGTAAAATATATGATTTGACCTTTAAGTGCTTGTCTCTTATCATGAAAAACATCTTGTGAGCTTCTTTGTGGTAAATGTCAAGGTCTAGCCTCTGTACGTCCTGTACTGCTTATGAATCAATGTTCTTTATCAGGCTGTGATGTAATTAGCTGGCTGGGACACAGCTAAAGGTCAATTCAGGTCACTTAGATTTGTGTCAATTTTGCCTTTTTTTTCCTTCCAGGAAAACGAGACATATTCGCTACTGGTAATGTTTCTGAGGGGTGGAGCTTGAAAACTCAGCCCGCAATAACATTTTTATGTTGGTATGGATGTGTGTGCAAGTGTGTATGTTTGTTTTTGTGAGAGTGAGACATATTGTAAAATATGTGAATCTCCCACCACTTGAAAGCCTGGATAGTGTAGTTTATGAGTGGCTGACCTAGAAACCGACATAACTATTTCACTGTCTGTTGTACAGATCTTTCTCCAGTGCTGCTGGCAGAAAGAACCACAAACACAGGGAAGTCCACGCTGCGTCCTGCCAGCTGGTTGTGGCGCTTTCCAACATTGCTGGTTGGGAAAATGCCGGGATGAGCAGGCCTGTCCGGGTCACTGTAATCTCTCTGCATGTAAACATGCAAGCTAGTCTGGTGGCAACATGTTTGACTGTTTAACTTCTTCTGTTTAATGGTGACTGGCAACTAGCATTCAGAGTGCATTAGAGCCCCCAACCTGGTTTATGTCTGGTTTAATTATATCAAACATGTATTGAACAAAAGCTATGTTTCCATTTAAAAAAAATATATCATGATAAATATTCTCATCGTTTTATCACAGCCCCTGCTAAGCAAAACCATATCAAAAAATTTCGTCAGCATAAATAATTTTGCGTGCTATTGTGCAAGCTCTATTGCAATGAAATATCTCAGTTACTTTCAGATCTGCTCCTAGCTTCTAGCCATTTTTAAGATGAACTTCCGCTTTAGCAACAGAACAAAGCCAGTAAAGCATTTTTAAACATTATGAAAATGTTCATAAAGAAAACATATTGCTTTGAAGCCACCAAAATAATTTCATGTTCAGAGTTTAATTTGCAACCCTGACCCAGGCGTAGATGTGGCACCATAGAAACCTTTGTGTTCGAGCCCCGAGGGAAACATGATGCAACACTGCATAAAAGTTTCTCACTTTTACTGCAGGCAGTTCTCACTGTATGACATTACTTTAGCTGAGTGTTATTCAGCCTCTCAAAACTTATTATGTGAACCTCATGGTTCCTCCAAGTAGAAGCTCCCTAATTAACTCTCCCAATTTCTGTTCCTCCTTTTCTTTGTCTATATTTTCTTTTTACTGTTTTGCCTCTCTTGCTGTCTTTTGTTTCTCAAAGTTTCTCGCTGTTGGCAACTGTTACCTCTCTCCCTAGCTCCCACAGCTCTCTGAGCAGCTAAACAACAGAAAAAATGCCAGGAGATTGAAATCACACTGGGAGATGTGCGGATGTGTCATGTGGGGGGCTGCTGTTTATAAGTAGTGCTTTACCAGCCCTGACAAATAAATGATGTCAGTCATTGTAAGTCATTAAGTCATTAGTCATTCACCCATTAGAGGTAAAGCTTCTGGAAAAAAAATTTGTTTTTATATGTGTATGTATGTGTGTGTTGACTGTATGTGCACTCAACTAACCAGAGTCCAGTATTAGGTGATTTTTGTATATTCCTTAAAGGAATCCTACTACCATAAAAAAAACCTGTTGTAAATGTCAATGAATCATGTCGATGATGACATTCCTAGTGATGGTTTTTATATCAATAAATCAAACAGAATTATCCTGTGCAAACTGTTTTGACCATTGACTGTATAAAAGAAGTTGAAGGAGTCGTACATTCCATTCATGACACAGCTGGTTTTCTGTGCAAACACTTGGTTAAAAAAGCAATTATATCTCTGGTTTTAGAGTGTCATTTAGTTCAACTGAACATTGAATGAGGCAATTTTTAGGTTACAAAAACTGTGTCAAAGTACTCTAGAAACTTGTTAATTACAAGGTAGCCATGCCCTAAAGCATACCTCGCTGTGCTGTCTATTATTATTATTCTATCTAATGGGACCACAATTTGCTAAATGAACATCATCCTGTGTTTAAGAACTTAAAACAAGCGATTGGGACCATAAACTCACCAGGAAAGTGTTAACTGTGGTAATAAATCAAGTGAGAAGTAGGGTCACTTTCTAAGACTTTTATACTTTTGGACTTCTTCTTGTAACCAGTCGGCCCCTGCTGGCCTTGAGAAAGAATGCAGGTTAAGATACTTTGCTTCACTGTTGAGATCCAGAGGTTGCTACTTGGTTTGGAGCAACTTTTTTCTCTTCATTTGAAATAAAGTTGCACAGAACTCATAGTGTTTTCTAACTACCGTGTTTTTTAGGCAATGTATTTGAACAGACATGTTTTGACAGAGGTGTCTGAACATGCTGTTTTTCATTCTTTGATATCTCATTCCTACAATATGTAACTTTTCCTGGAGAGAAGAAGCCTTGAGGCAGTGAAGTGTGTTGTTGTTGTTTCCCTCTACTCTTCTCTTGCAGTTGGTCAACTTCCCCCAGCCCATGTTGCCTATTCTGATACTTGAGGATGTAGCCTGAGGCAGTGCTAACTGGCACCTGTAAAGCCACTGCAGTTGTTGTCTTGTCTGCTGCAGGTTCAGCTTCACCTTTAAAAAAAAAAAAAAAAAAATCAGATATAGGTTTTGAGAGAAATGTTGGGATGCGAACAGACCCAGTCAGTGTGTCAGTGTATGTGAAGGAAATCTGACCTTGATTTATAAAGCCATAGGCCCACAGTCCTTTTGCTCCACTGTGTTTTAGGACATATGTTTTCATACGGGCTCCCAATGTGTAACAATTATTTGAAACAATGGTAAGATGTTAAGCAAGGGGAATGTTTTTCTCTTCCTTTCCGCCTAACTGGATCCAGTATTAGAGGGCTGCCATTGGATTGCAGTCATTTATCTTTCCTATGTGTATATGGCATTATGAGTAATGGTACTTTCACGCTTTTCAGCTCCCTTGATTACTTTGGCCCGCACTCCTCCTCCCACATGCCATTTTATTCCAATGACATATTCTTTCAAATGTAATGCGGACAACTTTGACAAAGTCAGATACAAACTGCGCAGGATTGAAAGTGAACATAAGGTTTGGCAGGGAGAGGCAGATGTTTTCAAAATGGCACAACTGTAGCGCAACAACAATGAAAAGGATTCAGTTGCTATTAGCTCAGCAATGCTGAGAGGCTTGTTTTTACACTTGAAGTCGGCCAGTGTACATATATCAAAATGTTGTCTCATTCGCCATTCATCGTGTTACTGTTGAGAGTATGGTACTCCATGCAGTCTTAGTTTTCTCTGTCTGCTCATATGTGACTTTTTGTCTTTTTAACAGTTCTTCCACCAGACAGTTTAGCAAAAAGCCTTTTTGAACAGACACATTGTTTTAAAAAATGACAAAAGCATAACTAAGATAACAACAAAAGTTTGAAGTCGTTGCTACTCAATATGACATTCTTTGAGAAGAATATGCCTTCTTCAGTGTTATCACTGGGCAGTTGAAGCAATGCTGTAGCCATGGCAGCCTGCGGCTAGTTGGCTGGCCAGCTGCCGGTCAGTGCCCAGTTCTTGGTGCTGCTCCAGAGATGAATGCTGCCGGGGAAAGCCTGATTAGTGTTACTGACAGCCCATAGATCTTAGCTGGCTCGTCCCCGGCCCAGCCTCCCTGCCTCTCCTTTGTCTCTCTAACTATCTGACTCTCACACACATGCACACACCAGGCCAGCATAAATAGTTTAAATTCAGATTGATTAATATCAACTGTTAGGGATTATTTAATTGTGTTACATTTAAATCCATAAGGTATTTTGAGAAAATAATTTTAATTGAGGGTGTAGCTTTCTTTGGAGGTTTCCAACTCATCTCATGTTCTTTCTAAGCAGATGGAGTTTGAAGAGAAGGAAGACTGAGATGCAGTATAAATAGCTGTGGAAAAAGTAGTGGATCTAAAGTTTTTTTTGTTGTTGTTGTTTGTGGCGAGTTGGTGCCAACAACTGGGACTTCATGGTGCATTCAGTTGCGGCCCGTAAAGTTTTGTTACGTTTGAAATAAGTTATTTAAACTTGACTGTAGGGACAAGCACTCCAAAAAATATGATGGCTATATAACATTTGATACAATGTAGCCTATTTTTTAAAGAAGGAATTTAAAATGAAAATGGCAGTTGTCAGGGCATACATCCAACGATCTATTGATCTTTAAGAATCAAGACTCTGGGTATCGCCTTCAGTACTGAGGAAAAAATCAAATCGAAACGTGGATTTGAAGAATTGTGCGACCCCTGATTACAACTGTAGTGGCAACTCTTTCTCCGTTTGCAATGCTTCTATTTGCATATTGTGACATTATCAACATGAAAAGCCTGGTATTTGTGTCAACTATTTCAGAGCAATACAAGTATGAATTATAACATTTTCTGTCGATTGACTTCGATCACCTCAGGCGCTAATTGACCTCCAGTACACAGATTAGCCAGACATCAATGACCAAACCTTCTGAGAGAGGGCATGAAAAATGAATGTACATTTCACACAAACACACACCGTACACACACTGTCTTTTATTACCGACATGGCTGGTTGCATTCGTCAGTCCATCAGGATTTTCCTCTGTCTTCTGTTTGTGTGTCATCCTCTGATGCAGCAAAGGCGTGTATGGTGTCTGCCCTTATCTGTGCTGGTACTTAAGGGTAGAGGAAGAAGTGGCAGAGGAACAGCATGTGGTAGTATGGATTAAATGTATCAGTGTGTCTACTTAAGATAGTAGAAAAGATGAAAGTCTCTTACCGCCATGACACTTACAGCTTAAGGCTAGGTTGCCTAGCCTTTTTTATGATCCTACTCTTTCTTCTTCTCCCATGCAGCCACTCGATAATGAATGATAACCGGATCAGTTGCACTTTTCAGGTTGTGACGGCAGTTGTATCAGTGTACTATAGCTGTCTGTTGTTGGGCCACCTGAATGGTTCCCATGTCCATCTTTATTTTGGAAATTTCACAATTTCTGCTGGATTAAATCTAAAAACACAAGCGATACCTTTAACACCCCCCACCCTCTCCTGCCGCCCTGAGATGATGGTGATTAATCTACTGCTCTACCTCTTGAGCCGTAACTAATCCCTGATATATTTTCCCCATCTTTCTGTCTCATTGCAGTTAAATTCACTTTCTTTTTTCTGCCTCTTTCTTTGTCTCCCTTGCATTTACTCCCTGAACTACACATTTACACTACAACACACGTGCATATGCATTTTTAAAATCTACACACACCTCTATAGCCTTTGTGCTTTTCCAAGCCCATGGCATACATGAATCCAGCATCCCCCTAAATTCCACACATGGTCTACTTTTATGCAGAGTAGACAATGTGTTCTGTTTGGCACATTTTTTCTCTTAGAGCCCACTGCCTCCATGCTGTGTGCTGTTGGCTGTTGGTCCAGTTTATCTTCACCTGTCAGACATCCTCCTAGTCACTCTCACAGGCTTCTGGGAATTCCATCAGTCCGCAGCAAAAACACAAGCACACAAATCCTGATACACACGTGCACATACACAAACACACAGGGAGTGGTAGCAGGTTGCCCAAGGCTGTTGCTGAAATGACTGGCTAACCACCAAGAGTTACATGGACTGCTTGAACTCTATCAGTCAATAGACCATCACCCCTCGTCCACTCTACCATGGTGGTTTGGATATAGCCTCAGGCTGTGTGTGTGCATGCGTGTGTGGGACTTTGTGTTTGTGATTCTGGAGGCTTAGTGTGAACCCGTATAAAAGGGAGAGACAGACACATGGAGACAGGCAGTGATGGAAACCTTAAAATATTTATTAGCAGATTAAGAAAATAGTTTTTCAGTAGTAAGAAGCTCATTCCAGCTCTAATGGCTCCACATAGTATCAACGGTGTTTATCTTCAGACCACAGTGAAACAGGCCATTTGAAAAACAAGTGGAATTGGAGTGAAGATGAAACATTTACAATGTTGAAACATAACAAGATCTCTCCTGGTTACTGATCATTGTACTAATCAATAACATTACGGATTGATGTATTTAGCTCTACAGCGACTTTTGCTTGCAAAATACACACTGATTCCAGCATTAAGGTATGACCCACCATCTGCATGTACATGCATACACCAAATGCTGGATGTGTGATCAGGCTTTCATAGACTCTTCCTATTCAATGATGCCAGGCGAGCCAGGCAATGTGTGTTGTGCTTTGTTGGATTACACATTCCAAAATTTTGCATCTTTATTTTCCACACATGTAAACATTTATTTTTAAGGGTTTATGTGCAGAAGTGGTTCTCTAGAATGTGTACACTTGGACGTAGAGCCCCACTGATGCTGGATTATTGAGGCCAATACTGATATAATACATTTTTGAGCAGGAATTAAAAAATGAGCTTATTTAAGTGAATTGTACACTGAATTTACACTGATATTACTATAAAAGGTACTCCAAAATAGACACTCAGAATAAAGGATAAATAAAAAATAGAATAAATAGCTAAATAAACACCAGTAATGTGTATCAGTCAATTGCTGACCATTTATATAAAGGTATAAAAAAAAAGAAAAGAAAAGAAATAGCTAAATAACAGTATTTTTAAATCACTTCAAGCTGATTTTTTTGTATTACATGTTCCGTGTAAAGCATTTTCATATCAGTGCATATCACATATCAGAAAGCACTAACACCACTACCAATACATATGTCTGTGATAGGACAATGTTGGCAGACCGATATATCAGTCGAGCTCTTCTTGAATGTACCTATTTCCTATTATGAGGATGTAAATATGGACCTATTTTAGGAGCAACTCGACAGATGGATAGGACTGCACCAGTTGGTTTTCCACATATTTCTATTGGACAGTAGTGGATGATGCAGAACAGCTGTTTGATAATGTCAATGATATTCAATCTCATACTGTATGGATGATAGTGTATTATTTTTTTCAAATATTAGGCTGTATATATACGGGTCTATGACTATGTCTAGGACTATGTGGGGATTATCCTAGTGTTTGAATAATAAAGCATCAGTGCAATTTTTTGCACAAGTTGAAATGTTTCAACTCACATCTTTGCACTTTTTTTAGATGCAATCCTGCTGCTTCTAAAATGCACTTCACTTTCATTCAGAACACACCTTGAGACTAAAGGACAATGAGAATCACGTGTGGCGGCAGGTGGTTGTTCAAACGTTAAATAGAGCAACATGACCAGGAACAGACGGACAGCTTTTAATCTAACTTAAATTATTTTTATTGTATTCAGCCTCATATAAAATGAGCTGCATTTGCAACTTTGATGTGAGACCAAAAAGAAAATATAGTTTCATAAGTGAATGTAGTGTTTTAGCCCTTCACACTGAGCAGTGTTTTGACATTATGTGTTTTATTTAATCACGCAGTCATTATAGTGACCAAATCGACCAAGACTCAAGTGTTATAGGACATGAAATACAGACACTGTAAGACATGCTGACCTTCCACTGCACACTCATTACGGAAAAAGAAATGCTGTGTTTCATTAATTTATGTGTTCGTACATTCCTCTTCTTAGACAGACAAGTGGAAAAAACAAAACAAATATTGTTAACAGTGATCTACAGCTTACATAATCACATAATGTATTTTTTTCCTAATAAGAGATATTGCCCAAGAGATATGAATTCCTGTGGTTTACTGAAAAAAACCCCACACATACACACAAACCTCCCTTTAGCCCATTTGAAATTGCTGCCCAATTACTTTGGACTGTATCTCTCTCTGCACCAACTCCATCACTCAGGAGTCTGACAATGGGATTTGACACTTTTACATTCATACAGTTTCTTTTATCTTTTGATTCCTGTTGCTCAAATAAGACACACACCACTGTGCACATCATTGTGACCAGAAGACTGTTGAGACAGAGTACTAAAACGGTACTTAAAAGCTCTAAACCCTCATTCCCAGTGGTGCAGTGCTTACTAATTCTGTCAGCGTTGTTTGGTTCCTGTGTGTTGGGGTGTTTGCATGCACGTTTGTGTGCAGTAAATGAGTCCGCTGTGGAAAGTAACTGTTTTTCATGCTCATACTCTTCTAGAGGGGCTTATAGGCCCCTTCAGCCATGACTAAAGCTTTTCTCCTGCTTTAAAAATGCCTCTGCCAGCAACTTTAACCTCCCTGGAGTGATTTCTCACTCTTTATCCACAGTACCATACATGGATTTGCAACTATTTTTCAGCCAAATGTTACACCTTTCTATTTGGAGTTTTTTGAGACTACTGTATACCTTCTGAATTAATTCCATTGTGCATTTGAATGTGTAATGGACAGATGGACAAACAGAATGTCCGTTTTGTTTGTTTGTCAGCAGGATTACAGAAAAAAAACTACTGGCTCGATTTCCATGAAACTTGGTGGAAGGGTTTAGCGTGGGCCAAGAAGAAGCCATTTGATTTTGGACTGGATCGTAATCAAGAGCCAGATTCACAATTTTTTATTTTAATTTTTTTAACATTGCAAGATAGAGCATTTTCTGCTGCATTCATGAGATGTTGGAATAATCAGAAAGATGATGTCCCCTCCGGAAAAATGTATGTGAACGTTGTGTTTATTGGTTTCTTTTCACAGTTAACAAGTTCTTCAGCTGAACTTGATTAGATTTGTTGTTTAGGGCACTTCGTGGACACAAGTAGTTCTCATATAACAATAACAGCACCCACATGGCCTGTGACAGCAAATTTGATTTTTATTAGGATAGTGAATTGGTTTAGGGACACAGTTAAGTGCAGTCAGCAGCACTGAAGGTATTTACACAGGAGGTTTAATGCATCATGAGTATATTAGTTTTTATTTATTTATTTATTTAATTGAAAGTAGATTTCAGTCAGTGTGCAATTTATTTCTTATCCTAAACCTAAATGATATCTGTATCCTGTTTTCATATGAGGGAAAGTGGCAGCTTCAGGATGTATTTTTGTGACAGCTTCTTCACAAAAGGAACAGACTAGCCATTTTTAGACTGTCTGATGTAGTTCACTGTGCTCAGCTACGAGCTCTGTTGAGGACACCACGGTGGAAGTAATTTCCTGCTCCCTTCTTGTTAGAGTGCTATTGAAACAGATTTTGCGCTGTAATTGAATCAGACATCTTGCAGCTTGGACAGATATAACAGACTTCCTGGTCTTTTTAATCCATTATTCCTCTGGTGGATTCATGGATGTTAGACATTGTCCAGAGCAAACAGAGAAAAAGCAGGTCAAGGGTGTTGTTGGTATACTTTATGCTTTATACTTTATACCAAAAAAAAGTCTAAGAATATCTCATCTTTTATCTGTGTTCATCTGAAACCACTTTCTTTGAGTTGGGCCTTCACTCAGATGCTTAACTGTTTGAATGCAGTATTTTAGTAATCAGATCACTAGTTTAGGAGAGGATTATCATATTAATATTTCTGACATTGCTAGAAAAGTAAACAGCAACCACATTTTGAGATCTGCTAATCCTCATCTGTTAACCCACAATGTCACTTTGTTATCAGCATACATTCAATATGTGTTAAATATTTCTGCCTCTCTCAGCGGTGTCGCCTTCACATACACTAAACTGTCACTAAATTCTCTCCAGCTTGCTCTGTATTTAATATAAATCTTCACCTGGAACCGAAGAAAAAGTCCTAACAAACTGTCAGTCTGACAGTTAACACCTGTTAACTGATGCCACTGACAGGTAGAGAGAGAGAGAGAGAGAGAGAGAGAGCAAGAGAGCAAGAGAGCAAAAGAAAGTCATGGGTAAATGGTTTAGATGACAGCTTTACCATGGCAGACAGTGACAGACAGAAGATCTGAGACAGACGGTAAGAAAAGTCAGAGACAGTCTGACTCACAGCTGATATACGTAGCTGAGATGTGAATCGGCAGCTAAAAGGATAAGTAGTGCTGCAACTAAATAGATGTCTGCCAGAGGACAACTTTCATGACTGGAGTGGATCAAGTGATGTGTCTCTCAGCCAGCACGGTGTCTCGAATGTCAAACTAACCGACCTGGCAGAGCAGTGGGACTTGTGAGCTAAAGTGACAAATTAAAACAGGGATGGCAAAAAGTGAGGAACCCAGTTTGTTCGTGTTACAAATAAACTTAAAGTAACATTTATATTTTGAAATACAAATCAGCAAAACCAACCAAGTAGGCATTTTATTTTCTGTCTGTTTTTAATGTAGCTTGGTGGTAAAAGGGAGAGAGAGTACAAATCAAGTACAAAAAGATACAAGGAGCGCGAGCAAACTTTAATTGCACCCTGTGCTCCTCTTACATCTGTTTGTGGAATACACAATAATACACCACACTAAACTACAGCTGGCTGAGCAGGGACAACAACTGGTGAGTGATACATCCATAATTAGTCTTTATTAAATTGTGGTTATGAATATATCAGTCACAATGTTAGATGAATGTGTTGTTGTTGGTGAACTCCAGTTTACCCCACCTCTGTACCTGTCTGTGTCACTGCCTGAAGTGCTGCAGTATTACCATGTGAAAAAGGCCAAGGCCAGTTTAAGTGCAGTCCACGTTTACATATTTCATTGGTTTAAAAGTGTGTGTGTGTGTGTGTGTGTGTGTGTGTGTGTGTGTGTGTGTGTGTGTGTGTGTGTGTGTATGTGTGTATGTGTGTATGTGTGTGTGTGTGTGTGTGTGGTCAAGCTACATACAGAGAGAGTGACAGTGGATGTGCTGAGAGCAGACTGCTGTTAGCAACTGGAACAGAAAATAAATATGCAGTAAAGTTGTCTCTTATTATAAAATGTATTGTCTCACACACACAATTTTTTTTGCCCTCCCCTACTTCTGAAATTAATCTGCCGCTTCTGCCAAAAGTTTCACTCAAGCCCATATGGAATTACCATTATTTATCTGATATATTCTGCTGCTGGTGATATATATCACTTTAAGAGAAGCTAATGGTCAGTGCTGGCAAAAATGAGCCTCTTAACTTAATTTTTTTGTGCACTTTTCTAAAAAGAAAAGACTGAAGTGACATAAAAGGTTTGATAAGAAATTCAGGTATTTTGCCAACTGGGACCTGAATTGAAAATGAAACTGGTAACTGGAACCCATCCCGAACCAAGAAGAGCCGACAGAATAGCACACAGTACACATGGCCCAAAAGAAACCAATTTCTTCATACACTTTCGGTATATTTGCATAAAAGTAGTTTCAACAAATCACACTAATTTGCATTTATTTCCCCTCATTCATTTTTTCACTTTCAAAACTAATAAAATGTTCACATTTAACAGTGCAGCATTTGAATGAGACCATATCTACTGACAGCTACACAATGGACAGAGAGTCCAGCTTGCTCCCTGTTGGTATAAATACACTTTCAGTAGTTGGGGATATAAAGGGTTTCTTTTCACCCCCTAAGAGGAAACAATCTGCTGCAAATTATTTTTGTTCATGAAAGAACCTCACAAAACAGAAAGCAAAACTGAGCCTGCCTCACTGAAACGGCTAAAATAATATATGAATATATTATAATCAGAATGAAATGATGCAGAAGTGTCATGCATGCATTTGGTAGCGTAAACAAGATGAAGACAGCAGTAAGAGATTTAGGTGGCATTTTACATTAGCTATATGTTTTTTGTTCCTGCTCTCTAATACGACCCACAGGTCTGTTTCCTAAATTTGTGCCCCTACCAGTGGCAGGAGATCAATACATACTCTAAACGTAGTTAACATTGTGAAACAGTCGTAATTTGCTATGCAGACTTTGTCACTCTTTATACTACCTCACCTGACTTCCTCCTTAGCTCCCTCCAAAATTACTGACATATTAAATTTATGTTTTTGTCTCAAAAGTCTTCCTTGTTGGGGATTATAGATTGTCCACACCATAGACATCTGTTCATACTGTCAACATTTGTTCTCAGCTCCCACACTCTTTTAAATCTGCTTTGAATTGAAGGTGTAAAACAGTGTCACTGAATATATGATGCAAAACTAGACATAAATAGATGGAGAAAAATGGAATTTCCATTTAAAGTTTTTTGACATTCAGCAGATTGTTGTATTTGAAGTGAGTTGAAATAAGTGCGAATGGTAGGCTGTTTACGTTGGTTGATCACCACATGAGGCACCAGCCTGCAGAGTGGAACTGTTTCTTATTCAATCCAGTCAGTCACACTGCCATCCATTTCTCCTCACCGTGGCTCTCCTCGCCGCCTGCTGCTTTCTGTTAATGGAGATATCACCTCCTCCCTCCTCCTCCCTCCCATCCCCTTCTCTGTTCTCTCTTTGTTGTCCTTTTTCCTCCTCTCCACTTTCACTTCTCTCCTTTCAAATCCTTCTGTTGTGCCCCTTCATTGGCCCACTCAGTGAAACTAATTGACAGTAAGCCATCACTCAGAGCACTCTGCATCTCTTTTTCTGCAGAAACTAATCACTGCCATTGCTGGTTATCCAAGACACGCTCCCTCCCTTTCTCATTGTACTGTAAATCAACAAATGATTCATAACAAGTAGAAGAGGCAGACAAGGAAGAAAACAAATAAGGTTTATTATTGAGTGCAATTCTGGAGGGCAGGCACACCGAGTTGCTTTCAGCAGGGCTCAATATTTCCTTATAGTGAATGCCAAGCGCTCTAATGGCAAACAATTGACATTTTAAGACACCCCGGGTATCGCTTTAGCTCTGGCGTCAGGAAATGTCACAGCTGAGAAAAAAAACGTAATCAGGGACTTAAACAAATTGGAATGTTTGCTTAAAAGTGTAATGACAGCAATTATTTTTCGGGGCATTGGTGCTAATGCAAATAGTATTTCTGATTAATTAAATGAAGGAGCAGACTTGTCATCTGCCTGAAATGACATCAAAGCTCCCATAAGTTTTTCAGATGAATGCCATGTTTTCATAAGCGGAAGGTTACCCACTCCGATGATGGTAATATCTAGTCTGTTATGTGTTATGACTATGCTGTTATTTTTTGCGTCGTGTCTTGCTCCTCAAGGTTGGCCTTCAATCTGTGATTCCTTTCTGTTTCATGAGTTGAAAGTGGTAAATCCTGCATATTAACAGACAGCAAAGCATGGATCGACTCTCTCTGTGTTTTGGAAGAGGATAACCGTTTTTTTCTTTCTCAGTGCACAATTGTTGTCATTTTCTATAACAACTCCACCCACTCACCCTCCATGGTCTCCATAGGATCCTGCTGAATCATCAGATTCACCAGAATTAGAAACATGCTGAGTTTCATCTCACGCTCACGAGGAGTTACAATACCACTACAGAACATTAACTTCCTACCGTACATTCTTTCTTCCTTTTTTCCCCACTCTGTGGTTATTTGAATTTCTCTGTTTCTCCTTTAAGCAGTAGGTAAATCAGTTTTTTATTTTTCTCACTCACTTCGCTGTGGGATTTTATTTGTTACCTCCTCCAAGGAGGTTATGTTTTTGGTGCTGCTTGCCCATTTGTTTGTCTGTTCATTTGTTTGTCTCTAAGCAGGATAACAAGACCTGGTTGCCTGCTTTTTATTAGCATAGGCCAAGGCACAACCCATGTAAGTTTGGAGTAGATCCAAAATACCTGACCGATACACATATTAACATTATTTCACAAGATAGGGCAATTTTTGCTGCATTCATTTGGTGTCTGAATAATCAGAAAATATTGATATCTTTTCATGGCTCACCTGATCGGTTCCGGCGATAAAAACAGGTATCAACACATTGTTTGAATGCTCTGACCAATAAAATACAAGCAAGGGGCAACCTGTGGGCCTGATAAGTGAAGCCAATGTGAAAGTCCCTTTAACCTATATTCTTTGCAATGGCCAGCAGGGTGCGACACCACTGGTTGAGAAAAGAAAACAGGAATTTGACCCCTGCTTCTGACTCCACTGGCTGCAAACAGATGTCTGTTTTTTATCGCTAGTTTCAAGTCTTCTTCAAGACAGCATGATATAATATAATTATTATCCCATTGAGAGTAAAATACCCCGGTGTGCTGTGCATTTTAGTCTTTTTTACTTTTACCCTTTCACAGGGTGTTTTTACTTGATCAAATCGAAGTAGGAAGAACGGCTTCCCACATCGGTAAATGGGACCACCCGAGGAGCAAGTGAATGCAATATCGGCCTTGATGGAGGTCTGTGCTCTCTGAGTGCCATTCTAGCTGTCCATATTCCCTATAAAGACACTTACACATGTCCTCTGACATACCCAAATAACTTTACAGGTATTTTTCTAATATGCCTGTAGATATTGCATTGCTGCATACAAAATATTTGATGCCAATTAAACACCGTGGCTTTGTTTCCCTCCTCAGTTTGTTTTGATGTAGCACCAGCATGTACAAAGGAAAAGGAGGGAGTTTTATGTCACAGAGCAATTATGGCAAATCTGTATCTCACA
This sequence comes from Centropristis striata, assembly GCF_030273125.1. Classification (NCBI taxonomy): domain Eukaryota; kingdom Metazoa; phylum Chordata; class Actinopteri; order Perciformes; family Serranidae; genus Centropristis; species Centropristis striata. The sequence continues at coordinate 13,025,942 of NC_081527.1, read as the reverse complement.
TGTGGTTGTTCAGATAGGAGAGCAACCCCTGAATTGTCTTGATGGGATTGTGGGCAAAGCCAAATTAAATCAACATCTCCGTAAACTAATTGTCTTCACTGCTGGGGGGGCTTTATGGCCCGTGGTTGTTGGAGATCAGAGTTTATGGCCCCTTTTAATGAGTTGTTAAGAAGAAGAAAAACACTTAAAAACAACAGCATTGCCTGCAAATCTAACTGTACAAGGAGGAAGGTCCTGGGAGAGAGTGAGTGGGAAGAGTTTATGATCTGAAGATGACCCACCGGCCCGCTCTAACCTAGTTCTGCTTAAAGTGCAGGACTTACTTGCAGTCAATATGCCTAATTACTCTGTTCTTGCAACTGTGTCTTACACATCAGCACAGGGACTGTAAAAGTCAGAGTTGATGCTTATACTAATTATGGACATAATGTAATGATTTTGTCCCCGTCCTCTCCTGGGCATTGGAGTTTCTAATGCTTAATCTACTGCTGCTGTAGTTGGCTTCCTCCTCAGCTATTGCTGTTGCTCAGTTCTAATCGTCTCTCATGTAAATGTTGGTGTGTCTTAGTGCTGGCTCCTCCAACTCAGTGCTGCTCTCTGAATAGAAATTGTAATAAACCGACCTTTATTCCATTGTCTATATCAATTGATCTGAAACATCTTTCTCTTAATTAATTTTTTTCTGTCTTTAAGATTTTAGAAAATAGTGAAACACGCGCTGAGTAATTCCCCAGAGTCCGACATCACAACTTTAAATGATATGTTGCATTCAAAAATCCTAAACTATCCAATTAACTATCATGCAGAAAGAAAAGCACTAATTTACATGTGATAGGAGACTTCAGCCATATTGCTCAGCCCTCATGTTTCTGGCCACCTGACGTATTAGTCAAACATATCTGGATCTTTAGCAGCTAGATTCTCTGCTATGTTCAACAGATAATTGCCACCAAAACAATGAGCTGAAAGATGCTAAAATACTCCATAGAACTAAGGGGAACTACATATTTTGCTCATTTGTGTGATTATCTGTGATTTCGTCACTGCAAGCCAGCCCTTTTACATTAAATTGTGTAATTTGGTCCATAATTAATATAAAATATAGATCCGTGCAGCTGAAAAGAGAGTATTTAACTCCCCTCAAAGAATCACAGTTATCTAATTACATCCTTCAGTGGCAACAACCTTAAATACTTTCTACTAAGTTATTCCAGTGTTTTTCTTTATAATTAAGGTTGAATCTAAACACATTAGCGATGTTACAAGAAGCTATGCAATCACTTGGAAGCAAGCCTGACATCTGGGTTGTTGAAGTGTTTTTTTCCTCCTCACACATTATCATTAAATGTGGAAGAATTTCTCCTGTACTAATGACCTGTGCCACAGGCTGTAAAGTTCTTGTCATCTGCATGGAGGTGTTATAATCATGTATTTCCCTCGCCAACAGAAAACAGTGACATCTAAAGAATTGTTGAGGATATTTTCAGAAACACTAATGACTTGGATTAAACGTGTCCATCATGTCTGTTCATGCTGGGTTTCATCCGCTGCACATGATTAACTCTACATAGCGTAGATTAAGTTGCTGTCAATTAATGTTAGTGTTGCAGTACAATGACATTCACTGTTCAACACAGAAGCAATTATCACCTACATGTATATCGTAACTGAGCTGAATGGCTCTGAATCTGCAGTTTTAGTTCTCACAGTTACTGTTTCAATTAACAACTTCACAGACACGTCCATATAAGAGACCAGTGTTGAATGAGGTTATTTGCTTTTACTGCTTCATTAGAGAAACCAAGAATAAAAGATATTTTAAATATTGTGATACCCGTCATGGTATCACGGGAGATTCCTGTTTTCTCAAATGGAGAAAATGAATGAATAATCTTCTTTGTGAGATAATTAAAAATCAAATTGTCTCTCATGCTCCAAACTTCTGTAAAATTAACATGCAGTCAGTTAATAATAATTGAATGCAAGTCTGTAGTACTTAATTCTTGTTCTGTTAATGAAGCTGGAAACAAAGAAGAGTGGAGCTGCATGTTTAAACAGAAAAAACTTGTTGAAATCTAGTGTATGAAGATGACACCAAAAGCGATAAAAGTCTAATGTTTGCTATTCATAGTGCAAATGTTAAAATCCTTTCTTTAAATGTCTTTGCAGAAAAGAGTTTAACTTGGCTTATATTGTTTTCACCATGTGAGTCTCTTTGTCCTGGAGGCACATACTGTAGGCGGAACTAGCACACTACTGTGTCACTACTGTGCAAGATTACAGTCACTGTAACAGTTATATTCTCATTAAAGTGACACTACAATATCCTACAAAGGACTCAAACTGACCTACTGTAATACAGTTGTGCCAGCTGCTATTACAAAACAAAACAACATATTCCATATTCAATCTCGGCAGCATGGCTTATCCATGACCGACAATCTGTATCAGAAGCAAAAATGAGGCATCTCTAAGTTTTACTGCTTATTCTGCAGGAACTGTTGGGATCTGTTGTGCTGTTTTTGTTTTTATAATGATTTTATTGCATTTTTTAGGGCAGCAGAGTGGGGAAAATGTGACAGTTTTGACAAAAGGGAGAGACATGAAACGAGGAATAATAAATAGCTGAGAAAAAAAAGGGCGAATAAGGAATATAACCTGATAAACATCCCTTACCAGTCTCCAATCAGGAACTTTGCATTAACATGTGAGACATCAGTAGCAAAGTTCTTCCCCAAAGCTTGGATTAGAGAGCTACAGATACCTGATGGTATATTTCTTCCTTTGTCTTCTCCAGTCTAATTTCTTTCCTGCTAACGAGAGGGTTTTTATTTATGGAGTGTCATTGTCTCCTCACCATCAAAGTGTTGAGGCTATTAACAGAGGACGTGCAATCAATTTGCAGCCAATTCGTGTTGAAGTTGGAAAAGCTTAGATTTTAAGAAATTTTATGGTCGTGGATCGGCTATTCATTTTGATGAAATAGTCCGGAGATTAGCCCACATATTGTAGGCAGAACAATGTCTTCACTTATTCTGTGCTCATTTATAGACTGAACACAGCCTACATATAGCTGAAATATCAATGTTGTTGGTGAGTTAATAATGTTAAAGGGTTCTTTTAAAAAAAAAAAAAAAAGAGAATAACAAAAACGAGAAACTTTTTTTAAAAAAAATAAGCAAAGTTCTATTTTGTGTCAGAAAATGCTTTGATATCCATTTCCTGACTGGTATGATTCTCCTTCTTCCTGTCTTTTCATCAGTTTCATTTTTTTCTGCTAATGAGGAGCCGATGTTTCCCCTTAAAAAAAATTCACCCCTCGGCATCAAATTGCTGGGTGTGTCTCAAAGCCTCGTCCAAAAACAGCAACCTTTCTTGCACGAGAGGAACGAAGCCCCCTTGGATTAGTGCTATTATTTGATGCTGTATAATCTTGTGCATGTAATGTATCCAAAGGGAGTTCAATTTAATATTTTAATAGGAAAGTAAATGAAGAATTTGTGACATACTAGAGGCAGTAGCCTATTCTTCCTACAGTAAGTGCCAACTATGCCTGCCCCCTCTTCTACCCTGAATTGCCCCATTTTCTCTCTGACTCCCTTCCGCTATTATCTCTCCCTCCTCACCCCATCGCCTCCAGTGTGGCTGCTTCTTATCTTCCTTTCCTCTCTGTGACTCTCTTCTCCTGGTTAACCCTTTCATTCTCCCTCCTGTATTTCACTTTCATCATGTTCTTTCACATTTCCCTTTGTATCCCCTGTTTCTTCATTATGCTAATACAGTAAATTCAACTTTATGATCTACTTTTGTCCCTGGTGTTGAGTAATGGTGGCTTACAGGTCCACAGTCACACAAATTGTGTCAACAAGTCACCTATTATCGCAGAGCTGTATCTTTCTGAGGACACTCAGCAGATGAGTGGGTATGAGTGTGAGCGTAAGTGTGTGTGCTCACCCAAGTTTAATTACTGCTCATTCCAGCGGGGCACTGGGAGGTCACTGTAGATTTGCACATGCTCAGTCTGCTCTCTCACCTTTTAATAGCACTGAGGTTTCGTCATTATTTTGTTATATTACTGAAATGTTGATGCACCCCGTGGGATCGTTTTTTCCCCTTATTTTTCTATTCTTAGCTCCCTGATCCACTCCACCTCTTTCATCTTCCTCTCATAATTTTATCATGTGCATAGTGTACATTATCTCACTCCCCTCCTGGATGGGGATATTTATGATTTACACTGCATTAGAGCACCTCTAAATTCTCAAGTGCCTCATGTGATTTGCATGAAAAGCAGAAAGGTTTTCTGCCACATTGTACTGGTTTCCCACTGCAGGTAACCGAGTATTTTTAGGTTAGCCTGGTTTATGGACATATTACCTCCTAGGTAAACCAATTTTCTAGTTTGGATACTTGGAGAAGAAATAACAGGTTGTTTCAAAGTCTAAGGATGAATCTAGAGGATCAACCTCAGCTTTGGCGTGACATTTTCAGAATCAGTAACATCTTTTAAATCTCATCGCAAAACTTTTAGAGACTGGATTTTATTTATGATGTCCTCTTTTCTATCTATGTTTTCCTTTTTATCCTTTTCTACTTCCTTTTTAATCCCTTCTACTTTGTCTCTACTTTTTCTTCATCCTCTTCCTCTTCTCCTTCTCAAGTTACTATTAATATTTTGCCTTACGGATGGTCTATGGACATTTATTCCAGTGCAACATTGCAGTAATCAAATAAATGCTAAAAAGAAATGGATTTGACATGACTTAAATTGATCAATACATAGCTCAGTAAATGGAGTGTCTCCTTCAATATGAGCTAGGACCCAAATTTAATATAGATTATCAACCACCTGTGTCCTTCCAGTAATATGTTTTCATGAGCCTTAGTCCCAGGGGAAGACACTAACAGATATTTTGATTTCAATATCGGGATGGACAAGTTGACAAGCCCCTGCAGTAATGTTATTTACAGGAAAGCACTTTGTTGTATCTGGATTTCTGTGTTCATATTACTGTCACATCAGATTTGATCCAGTGCTGTACTAGAGCTACTTTTAGACTGTTTCTTCTACTAAGTAAATTAGTCCGCAGTAATGTTGTAATGGCTGCAGATGTTCCTTAGGAAATGGCCAGAGACGCCTTGCATATTGCACTCAATGACACTTGTAACCTAATAATAGGAACCACATGCTATGACAATGGTTTTTATCATCACAGAGCCATGCAGCATGGCTCTATAGATGACAATGTCTTCTGTTTGTCGTGTAGTCCACCACTTTGTTTCAGCCTGAAATAGCTCAGCAACTATTAGATGGATGGGAGGTGCTAGTGGTGTCTTTGTCTTAAGGCACCACCAGGGAAGTTGGACAAAGCCCAAAACAGTTTAGTTATGTCAGAAGATGGGGAAAACAAAGCCCACCACTCACTGAAAACATGTGCGTTTCCTTGTTTGTATAATGACACTGGTCTCCCCTAAAAAATAATCCCATAGCTCGTTTGTACAGGCAGCAAAATATGACCCATATTTACGCTTCAGACTGTCCTCCGTCGCCCTTTAGTGGCTGTAATAATTATGAATTAATTTAAATGACGAAATACATGCTTGGAGAGGGTGGGAGTGGTGGTAGATGGGTGGCACATAGGTCGGTTTTTACCCAGGGGAACAGGGTTTGCGTCCCATGTGAAAACCAAAGTAAGTACAATTCTACAATTCTACAATGTCATTTAGCAGACGCCTTTATCCAAAGCGACGTACAAATAAGAGTAATGCAACACAAGCAAGGATGAAGTCAAGAAACATAGCAAGAGTAAGTGCCGTGGGTTAAGTTCGAGTCCATTAGGACACAAGTGCTTTATGGGTCGCAAGAGCGGACAGTGAGATACTTGTCGTAGTCGTCAGTGTAGATCAAGAGTGAAGGTGTTCAGTAAAGAGTCGGGTCTTCAGTCTCTTCTTAAAGATTGAGAAGGACTCAGCGAAATGGATGGAATTTGGAAGTTCGTTCCACCACCGGGGCACTACAGAGTGTACACACATTGTGAACCTGCCTACACAGGCGAATCTTATAATCTGAAGAATGGAATGCCTTAATTAGCAGGAAAATACTGTGCCTTTGACTTTGGACCAGGTTTTTGTTAGTTGATGACACAAACACTTTTGCTACCTCAAGACTGTAAAGTGCCAACAATGCGCCTGACCACACCTCATTTTAAGACCAACGCTCCCATGGATGCACAGATACAGTACACATTGTGTGCTGGGCGTGAAAGGACAATTTTTCTGTCTGAAACTAGTAATGACAGTTGCGCTGCTTTTCACTTTGCGTCAGGTGCAAGACAGGGTCCATTGTCTTGTTTCACTTTGAGAGATGATCTTATGGAAAATTGCTTCATTGTTTATGTCATAGTCACACTGACATTATGATGGTGCCACTCCTGACTGACTTTTTTCTCTTTGAGTGCAAGCTTACCTCAATTTTTGTTTCACTGCTGCAGCTCAGTATTAGGATGTCAAGGATGAATGCCTTAAATGCATCACTAATAGCTTTACAGTACGACATGCCATGAAAGCCATTTTGGAAATAGCCCATTTTGATGGTCTGATGTTTGCTCTTTCTACAAAAGAGCTCCTATATTACTCCCTTTAAAGAGTCACAGCTCTGCTTCCTCAACCACCAGCCTATTTGTTTGGGATAAATGTAAGACCTTGAGCCAGAAATTGAACCTGCCATCCATGAGTAAACTGCACTAGCTGTGGGCTGCTATTAGACTTACTGAAGACATCTTTAAATGTAAATGAAATGCTACGTGAGCATGATGGATTAATATATTTACTCTGGCAAGTGCAAGCACACAGAAATGAAGACTCAACTGAAAAATGCCCATTTTTATAGTCTGTTTTATGGTCACCTTAGCGCCGCAGTATAATATGGTCTTGGTTCTGAAGCGTCTCTTTATGAGATTGTTTCAGCTCATTTCACATCTGCTTTGGGTTTGGAGTTTTTTTTTTACCAACACTGATGAGTAAATCCAAAGAATACTGTATTAGAATGAAGCTTTACCAACAATACACCATAAAATTGTCTGTCGGTGTGCTTTAATGCACTGACTTTCCTCAGTTGCAAGTAAAAATTCTCCAGGTGTAAATATGCTTAAACACCCCTCAAAGACAGACCTCTACTTTCCTCTCTCTACTTTCCAGCTGAGCAGAGTCATGCTGTTTGCTGCAGTGCTTTCTATCTCCTGCAAGAGCACGAGATGAGACTCCGAGTATGAATAATGTCTTCCCTTGTGGTTCTCTCTCACTTCCTATAATCCACTCTCTACTCTCTCAGCAGGTCGAGAGTCCCATCTGAAATAATCAGTACTGTAGGTCTTTGTCAGTGAAGTGGAAGTGTGAAAATGTATCTTTCCCTGTTAATAATACATTGCCAAGTTATTTTTTAATTAATGTTTTCCTCACCGCTTTAAACTAAACATGTTTCCTTTTATACAGGCTGAAAACATGTTTCCTTTTTCTTTTTCTTTTTTTACTCTGACCCCGTTCTCTTAACTCCGTATGTTGACAAGCTGGTAGAAAAAAGAATAGTAGGACAAAACTACTGAAATTTGTCCAAACAGATGAAAAGCTGTGAAGGTTTTAGGAACAGTTTGATGCATTTTAAATCGCTGCCAGCTGGACATGTCATCTGCTCATTGGCATGAGACAAAGTGTTCCTCTTCGGTGAATTGAAAGGTCAAGTTGACATCCCAGGTCCCTGCAGAGAGTGAATCATGTACACTAGGGATATATGTACATGTGTGCATGTGTATGTGGGCACACAAAAGTATGTATGCACATATGGTTGTCCATGTAGATTGTTCACCAGTTTCTATGTACTTATATGAAGCCCTGCTGCTGTGGGAGGAAGTTTAATTTCCAGTGTGAGTAACTATGTGCGATGGTAATCTGTGTTAATCTCCAGTTTATCCTTCTGACCTTTCAGTCACATTTGTTGTGGGGTGGTTGGATTTTCCATGTTACAAAACACAAGCACAGTGACGAAAATTGAGAAAAAGAGAAGGAGGGAAAGAAGCAGCCAAGAAAACACTTTGGTACTGGAGGTAGTTCACGGTGTCTGTATATCTGGGTTAAAATTAAAGCCCAGAATTCTCACTAAAAATAAGTGTTTAGAGATGTAACAAGGTTTTTAAAGATTTTCTAGCCTGCTGTTGTTTTCCCAACTAAGTCAAGGTATTAGAAGTAAAAAAAAGCTCTGCTGCAAAGACCTGGTTCAGTCCTTGACTGTGGTACTTGGTGTAAAGTGCCCATTGAGCATAACTGGTGGTGTAGCCATTGGTGAGGAGGCACATAGCTGTCTTCAACCTCCCAGGGACAACAGGTATTAGGTATTAGAGACAAGGGGTGTTCACAGTGTAAACAGACTGAAAAGGAGATGGAGGAAAGCAAGTGGGAGCACTAATGTTTAAGGATTCCATGCTCTTCTTTGCTCTTCTCTTTAGGGATGTAACTGTACACTCAGCTCACGATTCAAGACACTGGGTTCACAACATGATTTTTTTTTTTTAATAGAAAATATGTTATTATTTCTACACCAAAAAATAACCATTTTCTAGGTTATAATCTGTGCAAAACAATGCATATTTCTTTTTTTTTTAAAAGTACAAATGAAAATATCTGTTGTCAAAATTGAATTGTAAAACTAATCTCAAATGGATAAATGAATAATAAAAATACAAGAAATCCATTCCAACAAACAAACTAAGGCTTGGTTGTGTTCCTTCCTTGGAATTTACATGTCTGTTTTTTTTCAAGGCTTATCAGCATGTATATATCTTCAGGCTGAAGCTGAGATCTCTGGATAGTCACGAAGCACACTGGACACTTATCTTTTCCATTCACCTGTCTTATTTTCTGACTCGGACCTTGGATTCCACAGTATGTAGTAATGCTGCGTTTAGCTGTTATGCGGCAGCTGATCACGGCCGCTCAACAATGTCTATCATTGCACCAGATGCACCACAATGTGTTGCAGAAGCGTCACAGAAGCTGCTTTCTGTTAATAAAGAAGCTAGAGCGCTGCCACACCTCTGATTCGAAACAGGATGTTCTCCTGCTGCTGTCATATTTTTGCAGCTTGATACAGCCAATGATGCGAGTGACGTGGAGGTTGAACAAGTGAAATCAGAGATAGATAGTGTTGTTTATCTGCTGTTTGTAAAAGAACATTGCAATTCATTTTTCATGTCACCGATTCGATCTGTCACATTTGTATGTAAATGTATTTGTAAATGTCTCTCAAAGTACTGTCCCTCTCCTCTCCTCTCCTCTCCTCTCCTCTCCTCTCCTCTCCTCTCCTCTCCTCTCCTCTCCTCTCCCCTAATTGTGTTGTTTGTGTTCTCTAACAAAGCACAACAGAGAGGCACTACTTTTTTTACCCTCAGACTTCCATTAGTCCTTTTGTCATAAAATCCTTGTAAAAACCTTAGAGATCAGTCACAAACCACAGGAATGATCACAACATAATGTTTTCAAAAAGTCGTTCCCTGTTCAGTCACTCAGCACATTTAGATGCAGTTGGAAACAAAAAAGCATGTAAATCACAGTAACAGTCCTTCTATAATGCTATAAACTGAAAAGTGCATTTCCTTTTCTTCCACAGTCAACAAGCACAAGCCATGGATAGAAACATCTTACCACGGGGTAATCACAGAGAACATGGACACGGTGCTGCTGGACCCTCCGCTGGTAGCCCTAGACAAGGATGCCCCAGTCCCCTATGCTGGTAGGAAAAACACATACACACACAGACAGAAAAAACACCATCTGTACAGTGCACACACATACAGTATACAATCCTGCCACATGTACTTTGTGTCACACACACATTGGCACAAAGACGAGGATGCTTCAGTACTGTGTGCAGGAAACTGTGGCAACTTCACACCATGAGACAAAAACAGATGATCCAACAGTTCTCTGCACTCACCGTTTGTCATGGAGACCGAATTCTATTTATCACCCTTAGCAGTGTAAATGAATTATTTCTTTTTAAGAGCACTTTGTTCTCATTATTGTCTGGAATTGCTGAAAAACCCACAAGATGGGGGGGATTGTAAATAACTGAACATGTATTTATATCACAGATTTTTGGTAGTGGTGGAATGTAACTAAATACATTTACTCAAGTACTGTACTTAAGTACAATATTGAGTTTTGTGTACTTTACCTGAGTATTTACATTTTATGTAACTTTTCACTTCTACTCCACTACATTTTGAGGCAAATGTTGTACTTTTTACTCCACTACATTTAGCTGCCAGCTTCAATTATTTCTCAAGTCCAGATTTAACATTACATTCATGATCTATTTAAAGTGATTCAACATTCAACATTTTTGTAGATTAAACCTCATAACAGGATATTAAGTTAGAATGAGCCCTTTACAAAACGCTGCTCACATACATGCATCAATACAAATAATGTAATATTATATTTAGAATATATAAAACAAAATGAGTGGCTCCATTCTGCATAACAAGTACCGGTACTTTTACTTTTGATACTTTAAGTACATTTTGATGCTGATACATCTTTACTTTTACTTAACTACGTTTTGAATGCACTGGACTTTTACTTGTAGTGGAGTAATTTCACAGTGTGGAATTAGTACTTTTACTTAAGTAAGGGATCTGAATACTTCTTCCACCACTGCATTATATATGTGGTGGTTTAAATTCCCAACAGCAGGAGCTTGGATGGCAGAATGTTTCAATCTTTCCGAGGTTTATGAAACTACATTTATTTTCATAACCATATCAGGTTTCAATTTAGACACCTCTACTTCACTCCCCTTGACAGAGATCTATTCGCTGCTGCTGCTGCTGCTGCTAATTGAAGCAATGTGTCATCATTTTTCTTCCTGCTGAATTGCCCCATTTAACCTGACCAACAGATTGTTCTCGAGAGTGCAAGAATAAATTTCTGAGCCGTGTCAGTATGATAACAATGTTCATTTTCTCGACTAAATCTTAATCTGCCACTGCGGAGCTGTTTTACAAGCATGTTTACAATATTAAAACAGTTAGCACAGTCATAATTTACAAAAATTTACAGCACGCAAGAAGACAATATTCTGTTTGTGTTATCCAGCCTGGGCATCATACATTTCTATGATGTAGCACCTTTGTTTCAGTCCTAGCCACAGTGCAATTAATTTATTAATGTTCTGACTTGATAAATAGAAAATACAGATAACATCTGATGACGTCATGATGTGAGGAGTTAGCAGGCTTTGGGCTGCTTTGAATGGATATCTCTATAATAGCTTACAGGCGCTGAGAATGGTTCTTTTCAACACTAGTGACTCTCTTTACAGCCATCTGACAACAGCAGGTAATTGCAGCTGCAGTCTTTAACTGGAGTGATGTTGCACACTGTCAAGCTACAATTACACACGGCAGATCCACTGGTAACAAGCATCAGACTGTAAAATAACCACAAAATTCTCCGTGCTTATCAACATATCCAACGTATCGTTATGATTGCAGCAAACTCACAAGACAAAACACAAAATCCCCCACCATGCCTCATCATTTGAATTCCATATTAGCCATTTTTTTCTGCTGTGCATCAGGATTATCTTTAATCCTCCCTATACTACCGATAAACATGTCCCATAGATTCCAAGAGCTTGCACTCCACAATGTACCTCTTGCTTCCTTGGTAATAAATGTGAAGTTGATCAGATGATCAGTTATCGAAAAAAGGACAGAGACAGCAACTCTTCTTTCTTTTAAGTTAGATTGAATGGTAGTATTAGGTGTACAGAAGAACTGTACTCACTGAAAGATTGAATAGTTAATTAGCTTTTTGAGAACAGTAAAGAAAAGTAAAAAAAAAAAAAAATCCCTGAGAAGTGCATGAAAAAGAACTCCAGGTCAACACTTGTTTGTTGTAACTTTTTATTGTTCCTCATGTTTGAGGCAAATATTGCAAACAGCCCATAATGGTTTCCATTAAGCCGGGTGCTGGGAGCATGCATCTGCCTGAAAATTGTCTGCTTGAGTCACAGAGCAGGTACATGTTTAGCAATAACAATACGACATCATTATATCATCTACAGATGATTGTTTCGGGTGCTGATTATGTTGTCTAACACGAAGTGGAATCAGACAGCCTTCACGCAGGTACAGCAGAGCTGACAATGACAGGGAGGAGAGACGGAGAGAGCTATTATAATTGGACAAAGTATTTTGAGACTCAAAGGCAAACGAAGAGGCTTTTTGGCAGCTAACGCTTAACAGCTCATTATGGCGAAATGGCTCCTATTAATCCCAGCCCTGACAACCATGGAAAACTGATACTCAGCTATTTTTTCTCCTTCTGTTTGCCTTTTTTTGTGTATTTTTGTTCTAATGCCACAGTCATAATTAAGTGTTTTTCAATGTTACGTGTGAGCTGTTCTGTAAATAATGGGTGAATACAGCTGACCTTGAGGAGCGTGAAACAGCCTGGATCCATGTTAAAGGCTCTTTCGTTCTGCTTTTCCTCACAGGGCTTTTACTAGCTGTGTATTTTACATATGCTACAGTGTAACCCAAATGCTGTGGCATATGTAAATGTACTGTATATGAAGATTTAATAATCCTTTGGAGGGGTCGAGGAAGACATAGTTATCCGAAACATTATAAAAAAAACACAGAATATATTATGCAAAAATAGGAATTTGTTCATCTTTTATTCATATCACAAAAGAAGAGATGCTGAAGAAAAACCGTGTTCCTCTCTGACCTGTACCGACTTTACAGTAATTTACAGTACAAAGCTTTCCTTATAGCAACTAAGTCCATTATGCAGTGAAGGTTTAATGACACCACAACGAGCAGCTGGACAAAAGAGGAAATTCATTTTGATTGTTTTTCTCCATGATTAACACTTGGTTTGTTGACTTGAGAAGGTCAACGCGGGTGAAATATGGCCCGAGAGGAAAAAGCAGTGCTGTGCAATGGCTGCTGACTGGTGATATTTCTCTCCTTGTTTTTCATTGCATGCAGTCTAATGAATGAAACCCATACAATCGCTACCAAGGAGACTCTGAAAAAAAAAGGCCATCAAAAGAGCAGCTCTGTCCCAATTTATCTCCCTTTGCAATTGTCTGCTGCTACAGCTCTCCCTGTGTTTTGCACACATACCTCCTCTCCTCTTCTTCTTCTTGAAGTCTAACTATTCTCTCAAATCTTAATCTCAATCTGGGCGTCTGTTTGTGTCTTTCCCTCCACCAAGTGCCACATTTCTTCCTCCTCAACCCAACTATCCTCCCTCCTCTTCTCTATCTCCACACTTTGCTCCTAGCGAGCCCATATACAGGCAATCACTTATGCATCACAGACACCCTCATCAATCCTGGTTTTGTTTTACTGCAGAAAGGAGTAGGCTGTCCTTCTGGCTCCACATTAATTGCAGTGTGGGAACATGGAGCAGGATTGTTAAGTACTCGCCTATTTTCCTCTCTTGTACTTTTTTCTCTCGTCAGCCTTTATTCCCTCTACCGTCCACAGGCCTTCCATCACTAGTGCTTCTCTGAAAATCCTCATATATCCCCTCATCTTCTCTTCTTACCCTACTTCACCTTTTACCTATATATCCTTTTTCCCCCCTTCCTGTCTCTCGTTCTGTCTTCCCTTCTCCTGCAGTATCACATTTCACTTTGATGTAAACTACCCACAGTGGGCCTAACTTGAACATTATACGCTGAGACAGGCATCCTGGAGATAAATTGTTATTACCGCTTGCCATGATGGCACCCTCTATCCTCTGCACCCCCTTCTCAACACCTCCCTCGGAGCAAAGGTGTGTGGGTCGAAGAGTATGTGCTGATCGAGCGTTCTCAATCAAATTAGCATGAGGGATGGTGGCAGTGGACTCTAGGGTGCTGCAAGGCAGGCAGGCAGTTTCATTTGCTTATTCTTTATCTCGAGGCCACAGTCAACAGACCCAGATTTTCCCCATTCATCATGGTACCAGAATAATGTGCTGTGGTACATTGTTTCCTCTGCAGAACTCACACAGGGTGAAGGAACAAAAGTAGTTGGAGAAATTGGAGGAAAAGGGAGAATGGATCACTGAGAGAAAAAAACTGTTGGCGACAGATAGACATTGAAAATGAGAGAGGGTCATCACGGGCAGCTGCCACAAAAAAACAAGTTTGATTATTCCCATTGGTTTCTTTGCAAGTGTGCGTGTGCACACGGGTGTGCATGTGAATCTGTTTTTGTAAACTATAATTTTCAGCATTTATTACAGTAAGTCCAAAGTCAGTGTCTTTCGTTTTGTTGTCGTTGAGCCTGAAAGGTATAATATGTAACTTTTCCTCATTAAATTATCTTAAAACCACTAGAACAGGGGTCGGCAATCTTTACTGACAAAAGACCTGTTGTTGGCCAAAAAAAGAGAAAAAATTATTGAATGGAGCCACAAACATTTTTTTGGGCTTTACAATGAAGATAAAGTCGCCAACCGACTTTACTAATAAGTCATAATGACCATTTAATAAATTGTCTTTGTCCAAATGCAGCGAGGACCCGAATGCAAATAAGAGGCTGGACAGGGAAGAAATATCTCTAAGCTAGCCTAGCTAGAGAAATTTTGATTTGAAGTTTGAAAAATTTAGAGGTTAAGGTGCCAGGCTTTAGACTTTTGTAAGCGAAGATGCACATTTTTGTTGAATAAAATGTAAAAAAAAATTAAAATAAAAATGCAATATACAAGCTTCACATTTTTGAAACTCAATTGCTTCGGAGCCTACACCAATGATACATTTTAATTAAAATGTAAAGAAATAACTTTTGGTTTGGTCATTTTTGGGGAGTCACTGCAGATCACCTGAAGAGCCACGTGGCTCCAGAGCTGCAGGTATCATATCCCACCTATGCATGCATCACGTCTGCCAAAAGTGGTCAAGTCACATTTTTAAAATACACTTTTAAATCTAGGTTGTTTTTAACAATATATTGTAAATGATAATTTTGGTCATCAAATGTCTGAATCTTAACTTATTAGAGAAACAAGCTGAGCAAATGTTAATGGCAGCTGTGTCTGCCGAACAGCTTTGGAGAAACACTGATTTTTAAGGTAAAAATGCTTTACTCAGTGTTTTTATTGGTTTTAATCATTGGGTCTGTTTGTTTCAGATAGTAGGAGACCTCTCCAGATTATTCGGCTCCCAGTAATAACATCCTGAATGTCTGGAACTTGAGTTACGGAGCAAAGGTTAGGAGCCCCTCCAGGATGTCGGAGAAACACTGATTTTTAAGATAAAACTGCTTTAGTCAGTGTTTTCACCACTTTTAATCCCCAGAGTCTGTTTATTTTGAGGAAGAGGAGACCTCTGGGGCTTCAAGTAAAACTCTCCTGAATGATGAATACTGAAAGAATCCTCACCGGGTGAAGCCAGGTGCTTTAGGCTGCGTCTGGACCATATTGAAACTCTGTCTTTTGTAATTGTTTTGATTTAAAGACCACTAACGGCAGAAAATTTTATTTTTTTTACATTATTAATACTTTGTTGCTTAATTTCTAGCTCATTGTCATTTCCTGACAAAAATGTATGAAATTTTTATCTACAGTAGCAGTATTGGTTATACAGTCTACCATCAGCCCAGTAACAGTTTGTTTACTCAAATGAGCTTTAGTCAGTTTGATGTCCAGCCAGCCTATCCTCCTGTCAAAAACTTCAATATAGGTTGTGTATACAGGCAGCGAAAAACAAGATATTCACAATATTTACGAATGTCACCGTCCGCTGTAATGCGGCGGCCGCCATCTTACTGACATAATAATAATTAACCCTAACCCTAACCCAAGCAAAGTTTTAAGATGGATTCCCATGTTTGGTTGGAGACTGGGGTGGTGGATGGGTCAAACAAGCAACCGTGAGAGCGGGGTTCTTATTCTGTGTGAAAACCAAATAAACCATTTTTAAGTTATGTGCTTTACCTAGTTTACGTGAATCACGTTTTTGAGTGTAACTTACGTTTATGTACGTTTTTATGTAAATTGCGGCAGTCACGTGACCCTTGTAACTACTCCATTTCCAGCATTTACGTACATTCATTTACTGTTTAAACTGTTTTTTATAAAGCCTTACCAGAAGTTTTTTGCCCTAAACCTAAGGTCGGTGGTTTTACAATATAAATCCACAGAAACTGCAGTCTTTTTTTAACAACTGCTGACTGTAAGTGTGTGCTATTTTGAGAACGTGCCGTTGTACCGTGCACCGCTCCGTGATACTGTAATATGTGCCCTGAAACGCGAGCCACGATACGTGCCTACGTGTCGTAATTTGTGGTACTGACACACGACCTCTTCTGCCATTTATGTTGGAGGACTTGTTGGTCCAACACAGGACTGATGTTGGCACAGACCTGCCCAATACACAATGATTGCAGTTATACATTTGTGACGCATGAAAAATAGATTTGTAGCCTTAAAAGAAGGGTTAGGTTGCAGTTACCTAAAGTGAGAGCCATTATGGGGCCAGTGTAGACAGCTGTATTGATTAGAATTTAAGAGCATCTGTTCCGTCAGACACTTGTGAGGTGGCTGAAAGGGCAATGCTGCA
Organism: Centropristis striata; assembly: GCF_030273125.1. Lineage (NCBI taxonomy): Eukaryota > Metazoa > Chordata > Actinopteri > Perciformes > Serranidae > Centropristis > Centropristis striata. The sequence goes on along the minus strand of NC_081527.1, from coordinate 13,009,324 downwards.
GTTCAACTTACATTTGGGCTATAACTCAATAATGTTAGTTTCAGTAGTGTGGTACATTTCAGGCAATTTTTCTACCATCTTCTTGCATTTGTTGAAAACCACATTCCAATCATCCTTTTCAGTACACTGCAAAAAAGAAGCATGTTGTAAAGTTATAAAATGATGTTTCAAGCTCCTTATACACCTGCACTGAATAACAAGTAACAACACAAACAGTGAAGTTGAGAGTTTAGATCTTGGAAGGGCCTCATATATCTGAAAAGTCTAACAACTAAAGTATAGTCAAGTAAAGATCAAATACATTGATTTGTAAAGAACACTTCATTCATCACTTTATGAAAAGGAGACATTTTTGAGATGCCTTTGCTGCACCTTTTAAAAGGTTTTTCTTTCATACTCCAAACCTCTTTGTCACGACTTCATTTAGATAATAATGACATGAAAAACTATTGCCTCATTCAAACTTTGGCTGCTGTGTCAAAGGTACTAACAAATATTCCAAATCCCATAGTTCTCTATTGTGGGAAGTTTCTTCCATCAACTTTGCTGAGGAAAAACAAAGAAAAAAAGAACAGAATTTACATGTTTGTCAGCGCCAATCATCCTATTTTTCTTTGTTTTTTTTTAAACCAAGCCCAGAGTCTAAATCTATTTCTAGTGTGTAGTATTATATGGAAAATGTAGGACTTATTATCATAAGTTCAAAGCAGGTGGTAAGCAAGATTTTTTTTGTAATGAAAGACATGCTATTTGAATTTTGTGAGCATGCATTATTTACAATACCTGACTTGTTAATGAGCCACAATGATGGACGGTTGAATAATTGTGAGTGAAAAGCTTTAACATTCTTGCCGTTCTGTCGGGAACAATCACATCACTTTTTGCCAGTTGCTGGAATGAAGACACAAATGGGAAATCTTCCAAAGATCTCAAAACTTTCTCCAGTCGTAATTAAAACTTCTTATCACTTCCTAATGCTCGTTTTCTTAGAGCTACCTTTTTCTTTTGTACTGAAACAACTCTGCTGTGACAATAACAGCCCAACATATCGGCCCTATAGCATATTATTACAATCTAAAAAAAGAGACAGGACATTCAGAGGATATATAATGGGAGTCAGTTATAGAAGATATAAATGAAAAACGAATGCATATTAACATTAAAGTATTTTTTTTTTTTTTACCAAAGATCCTTAGTATATCATTGACTGGGTTGTTGTTACGCATCTTCACATGCTTATAATAGTCTGTTTCACTTTGCCAAATCCCAATCCACTTTAAGTGAGCACCTGAGAGTGAAACTGCACCATGGTGACAAAAGCAGAGGTGCTAATTAAACCCACTAAAGCAGCAGCTATGACACACTTCAAAGGTGTTGAGGCAAAAGAGGAAACAGAACAAAGAGCCAGAGCGACAAAAAATGTTGAAATAAAAGTGGGATGAAAAGGAGAAACAAAGGTAGGGTGGGAAATAGGGGATATGCGTCGTCTGTATGTGAGAGTGGGAGAGAGAGAGATAGAGACATACAGAGGGGTAATAGAAAGGGATGATATGATGGACCATCAAAAGATAAGCGAGACTATTGAAGGGACAGTCTGATCAAACCACGCAGGTGTCTCTCTGTCTGCCCCCAGGTGAAGAGAAACATCTCACTTTGCCTGCCTCTCTCTCTTTTTTCTTCTCTCCGTCCTCTTTGCCTTTGTGTAGTTGTTAAATTTCCGCAGTGGGTGCTTAGTCGTTAGGTAATAGTGAGGCAAGTCTGCAACATGAAACGGTTGCAGAACATCAAAGATTCTGTATGCTCTTTAGAGAGCTGACACCTACCTGTGAACCAGTTTTCTCTCTGCAACCGACACTAACAGACCTGCATGAATATATTGTTGTATATTGTCAGCATCTTGTCTGTTAATGCTAACTCCTATAAAGTAATGACATCACATTATTACATTAAGGTACTTAATTTATATTTTTACATGAGCAATGGCTAATGACTGCTTAAACCAGTGCAACATTTTTAACCTAAGATATATAAATTATATAAAGACAATAAGATGTGGTTACATGGACCATCACATATATCCAGTACTACAATTGTATCATCAGTTAATTCAATCAAGTTTTATTATGATATGTATTTTGGCCTCAGTTTTCAGTTCAGCTAACTTTTGGTACCAGGTCCTTTTCTCTATTACCCCTTTTCCACCAAGGCAGTTTGAGGGCCGGTTCGGAGCTGGCGCCTAATCTTGAACCAGTTCTTTGCATTACAACAGTCTAAGAAATATTAAATGGACCTGCACTTATACGTATAGTGCATTTCTAGTCGCTTTGCGACCACTCAAAGCGCTTTACACTACACATGGTGCTCATTAACCCATTCACACTCACATTCATACTGGTGGCAGTGGCTAAACCTGCCATCATTGGGAATTCATTCACACAGCGATGAGTGCAGAATTGGGAGCAATGGGAGCAATTAGGGGTTCAGCAAGCCCAAGGATACTTCGACATGTAGGCTGCCATGGTCAGGTATCGAACCACCAACCTTCCAATCAATGGGCGACCAACTGAGCCACAACACCGGCTCTTGGTGAGGAAACTGGTTCCAGAGTGGCACCAACTATTTGCATCAACTTCTTACATCAGTGGCTGGGGGTGGGATTATCATGACCAACAAGATCAACCAAAAAATGTATCATTAATTTTCTTCTATTTGTTCAACTGCAATGTGATCGATACAGGCTATTTTGGCGGCAACTATTGAGCGTGAGACAGACATTAAAATTATAGGATTTTAATAAAAATAAATAACATGGTATATTGAATTCTTAATTTTGTCCTTTGCTCCCCTAATTTCGAAATCCTTTCATCTGCAACCAAACAGAGGAACATATGTATTTTATCAAATACACCTTGTAGTGTATGGCATATATTTATCTACATCATGTGATTAAAAAGATGTGTTTGCTTTTCACATTAACTTGGCTATTTAAAAATAATGTGTCATGGTAGTGATGATTCTTTAACACTCAGTTTGAAATCCACCTTCTAGTACATGCTCGGCTTGCTTTGAAGCTCGACCAAGATGGCACTACAAAAGTTCCAGGTATCAGTTACTATCCACACAGCCCCAACTTTTGCCAGTAGAAAAACAAAAAAGAGCGAGATGAGTTGAGCTGTGCTGTACTATGCAGTGGTAAATGCAGCATTAGTAGCATGAAGAAAAGATACTTTATTAATCCCTCTTGGAGAAAATTACTTGCTTTGCTTTTGCTGTGTTTGTGTGTGTGTGATATATGTAACAATCCTGAGGACACAAGAAGTGGAGGTGTTTAGAAAAATGTAAAGAACTCTCCATACATCACTTTATGTGCAGAGGGGCATGATTGAGATGCCTTTGCTGTGCCTGTTAGAAGTTTCCCATAGTTTTCCACTGTGGAAAGTTTCTTTTATCTTCACAGTTACTTTGCTGAGGGAAAACAACAACAAAAATACACATAATTTACACGTGTGTCAGTGCCAATCATCCTATTTCTCCATCCATCCATTTCTGTCTGTCTGTTTTCCTTTTTGTTTTAACCAAGCACAGAGTCTATATCTATATATTGCCTGTAGTATCAGGTGGTGAGCAAGATTTTTGTAATACAATGCTTTAAAAATGTATGCAGGCCCAGACACAAGTCCACTTTGGTTTTGAAGTTGTAGTACAGTTTTGTCCGTGCAAGTCTTTTCTCTTCACACTGTGTCTCCCTCCTTTTTTTCAGTTCAGAGCAGGAGAATCTCAGTGAACTGTCAGAGAGTGTGTATTGATATCTCCTCCTTGCCTTAGGACATGAGGTTCAGTGCTGTACGCCTCCACACCCATCTCTCAGTGTTTGCTCCCAGCAGGACAGATACATTCCCCTTTTTTCTCCCTCAGTCGTCTCAATCCTTCTTCTGGTTTCCCCTCTCTCTCTCTCTCTCTCTCTCTCTCTCTCTCTCTCTCTCTCTCTCTCTCTCTCTCTCTCTCTCTTCCCTCCTCATCACAACTAATCCTCATTTGAACTTCTCTGCACAGTTTGAGACAATGACATCCTTTCATTACAAACCAGGAAGATATTGTGTTTGTCACATTTTTATTTATTCTACTCTCACCTGACCTTGTATGTGACCTGTCCCCATGATGGTCAATATTTGTCTATACAGCCCCAGTTGTTTACATACGAAGAGCTCTAAAAGCTTAAGAGTTTTATTTTGATCAATTCATGGTAGTGGGGCGGCCGCAACATTTTACCTTGAAAATGTTAATTCACTTTAATTATTTAATTTACGAAAATGAAATGTCAAAGTACAGCAGATTTACCTCAGAACTGAATATTATTAAAAGAGGAAATTGTGCTTCATCAATAATTTTTGCTCCACTCGTTTCTCCTGTGGATTAGCATCTTGTTCTGATATTTATTCAGTTTTTTGAAATTTAAGGACGGCGGATGCATTCTGTTCTTGTTTACTTCTTACACATCTTCCAAACTTCTTTGGATCGGAATTGTTTTATTTGACAGCACAGCAAATGAAGTAACACAGGGGAACATATGATGAATAATATCTACATTACCATAGCTGTAGTGCTGCAGTTGTTCATTAATTGATGAATTTAGGTGAATAGAATTCTTATAAGTCTCATTAGCATGTGGCTGAGACAATGTGTCAAAGAGAGGAAAGTCACAGTTCTGTTCAACAACTACACTTCCACATTCCTGTTGCAGGCAGTTCAAATATAAACTGTGTATAACTTGTGCTTTTTGCTATGAACATTATCCTCATTCAACAAAGCATAATCTAGCTCTGTTACTAAACACAGAAAGGGGGTAAAAATGTTACATGTTGGTAAAAAAATCTGTCCATCTTTTAAACCAAGAACAAGTAAAATGTCAAATCTTTTTAAGTCTGAAGTGAGATGATTGAAAATCCCATCTGAACTGAAATGTATTGGACCAGCTTTGAATCTTATCTTTGCAAATTTATCATGGATCATTTTTTGTTTTGCGATTGTGGATCGTTTTATTTAGATATGTATCTAATTATCTGCAAGGGAGAGATGCACGCCACTAGAAAGATAAGCAGCTACAAAGTTCATTAAACGTCTGTGTTTTCATATTCGACAGAGCTGTTACACCATGTTGTGAAAAGTCCTAATTAAAAGGAGAATTATTGAGACTTTTTAGTTCTGATTAAACATTTTGTGGTTTTGTTGCCATTTGGCTTGCAGGTATGAATGTTGATATTTGCTTCATCCAGCTTGTAGCCTTCAATTGTCAACAGGCTGTAAACGATTTTACAGACTCCTTCCCTTTAGAACCCGTCTGTGTTTAACTGATTAGTGCCACAGGGTTATTTTTTTAAGGTATTGTTCCTTTTTACTGCTCCAGACAGATAAAGAATATGACCATATTTGAATATTAGAACTTTCTATGACAGCCATGTTTACAATGATTAATAAACATACTCATAATCCATTGTAATCAACTTTCAGCACTGTATAATTATATAAACACTCATAAATATTCATATTGGAGTTTCTTACCCCTAGATAATAGTGTATTATCTCATTGTTGTAGTACATTACAATCTTTGTTAGAATACATTATAATTAGTGTTACATGCATTATTATTTAATCACAGGTTACTCTGGTTATTGAGTATCTTAAGAGAAGTAATGACATTCCTGTGAATATATATGTATAAATTACAAGCTACAAGCAAACAATGACCATGTATAGGGACTAATCAGAGTGAAAAATACTCCAATTTGACACAACTGAATGAATCTTGAATCTTTGCTTTACACTTTCCATAAAACTCACTCTCATGCTAAAAACTCAATTGACACAAATTATAGAGTACACTGAAGGGAAAGTATACTTTTAGAAAACAATGACCACTCTGCCTGTACCTCGGACATTTCAATACTTCAGTTAAAGCACCCAATGACCACTTAACTTATCACAGAAGAAGTTATAATAAATTCCATCAATGAGAATTTTACTTGTCTTCGTACTTGACCTTATAAGTTGTTATAAAATGCTTTATGATATGTTATGAATATTATTATTATAAGTATCACAAAGTGTTTCTGAGTTGAGCTTCTTTCAATGGAAGCTGATTGCATCATTTTCTTGCTTCAGTGAGACTACAGTATAAGTAAGAAGACAATTTAAACTGATTTTTCTCACTTTCTGGAAGAAATTGCACATATCTACTTCTTTTACTATGGTAGGTGCATGTCATCACACAACTGGCTGTCTCAGGATCTGAGTAACTTATCCAAAATAACCTGTATCTAACAAAATGTGTCAAATAAACTAAGCCATTTCCAGTTTCTGAAATTATGCACTAATACAACAATTTGGGTATCGTTTTCTGGAACACACTGACAAAGCGGGAAACCCATTTGTATGATGGGAATCACCATCCCTCTCCGCTGTTGAGGCGAGCTAATTGGATCCATATAAGATGGTGAGAGTAATTACTTGTCCAGTAATGCTCCACTGGAGCTCTGTCATCAATGCATTGTCAAGTTGCTCACAGCGTCAAACAACCTCTTAGCCTCTGATTGATTTTCCAGAGGACCCAGTCCCGTCCCTTATTACCCTATTACCCCCTTTTTCTATTCTGCACGGGATCCGTCTCTCATTTCTTGACACCATGTGATGATTTTCAATTTCTTGAATGCTGTTTCTTTTTTCGTAATGAGCTAGGGCTTTGTGTGTGTGTGTGTGTGTGTGTGTGTGTGTGTTTGTGTGTGTGTGCGTGAGCTTGCTTATGCCTATGTCGCCATGTGAAATCCCCTGAAATGTGGCCTACCATCTGTTGCAGCTTATTTATTAAATGAATAAAGTATTATTCCATACACATAATTCACAGCTTCCAACTGGTGTTCCTTTTATATTCATACTCTGGGGCAGCGTCAATATGGCCCTCATGTATTTCACCATAACAACATACTGTTAAACAAAATAACTTCTGCCATTGTTCCGATTTTCTTTCACTAAGAAATAATTGACACTTTATGAAAAGACTTCCTTATAACTTCTGTTTAATGGAATTCAGATGTATGTCAATTCACAATTGACACCTTCTAAGTAGCTCTAGTTCGCCGTCCTAAAGATATGCACTGGCGGTAACCATAGCGACAGGGACGCAGTTAAAGCCTCTGTTTACACTTTATTGCAATTCAGATTGTAGCACAGGATTGTTATACAAAGCTGCAGAAAGTACACTGCTTTGCATGAAAATCTTTATTGATTTTAATACAATGCTAGGTCGGCCTGTTATTTGCTGTGCAAACTGCCTAATGATTACTGTTTGTCATTCCCGTGCAATGTTACTGACTTTGAATCTTGCTAGCAAAACATTGCTAAGCCAAAGGATTCAATGAGCTGAGCAGACTAAAAATATCTACTGTTCTCAAATCATATCTAAGGTTAATCGTTTTTATCAGAGTAGTGAATAACGGTTTCATTGCATAAGAACCTTGTGAGATGGTCATGATTGTTCCAGGCATTAGTCAAACCTTCAGGTGTTAACAGGGAAATGGAGTTGTGGCTTGTGAAAAACTTTAGATTTTGCCATGAAAATATAAGTGAATGGAATTTTTATTTTCTTTGACCATTCTTTGTCCATATTTTCCCAATAAAGCACATTGAGCATTAACCGTATCACGCTAGGGTCAACTAGGTCTGCAGTGCAGTGCAGCTCCTTTATTTCTGTCTTTTACAAAATCAGCTGTCAAGGCTGACTTCTTGCCAGGGACATCTCGGTCTTATAGCATGATATGAAATGTACTGTATGTAGCAATCAATTGAAAGTGATAAATGGTGTTTAGAGTAAAGTTCTAAGACATTTCATTTAGTTATACACTGTTGGTTTAAGATTAACTTCAGCAGTTCTGGGCCACTAAAACTGCAAAACTGCGCCAGGAATCTGACTTCTAGCATTTTTCTGTGAGATAGAAAAGGAGGCCCTTGTCAAACAGGTAAAGGAGCTGAAAACTCAGCTCCAAAGGGCAAGAGAACACAGTTTCTCTCAGGAACAGAGGCTCACAGAGCTCTCCATCAAACTGGAGTCAGAGATCAATGACAACAAATCTCTCTGGGACCAGGTAGAGTATCTGACCAATGAGCAAAGGGAGGAGCTGGAGACAGCAGGAGACCCATCTCTGCCAGACAGAGACAGCCAAGGGTCATGAGAAGTAAACTCTGAGGATCCAGCTGAAGGCAAACAACTGAAGGCCATGCAGAGACAAGTATCTCACAGTTTCATTAAATTAACTCCACTGGGCATACTATATCCACCATGAATACACCAAGGTCACACAGAGGTATGACAATGTTCTTTCAGGCAGAAAAACAGATGAACCTCACCCTTCTGCAGCAACTAGAGAAAGAGAGGAAGTCTCATACTGATGAGTGTCAGAGCACAAGAAGGTCCAGAGTATGAAGTGTGACCAGGGTGCCTTCAGTCCGAAAATGGAGTAGGAGATCAAACGCAAGAGAGCTCTAAGATGGAGAAGTCTGGAATTGAAGGACCTGTAGATCCAATTTCGTGAAGAGACCTCAAAAACCTCAAGTTTATTGCTAAGGCTGAAGAGGAAGCCAGTCAATTTGTCCACACAGAAATTGGTCAACTCATGGAAAAGCTAAAGGATAGGGTCTGCTTTCTGGAGGAAGAGTGTCCTGCTCCCAGGACTTGAGGAAGAGGCACCTGCCAAAGAACCTAACACTCCACGGTTTGAGGGAAAAAAAGAAGTGGTGAGAGGAGTCCACATCCAACTGACTCAATCATCTTAAAATTTTAAATTAGAAAACAATTCAAAAGTAACATTTCTGCCTTAGTAGTTGTTTCCCCCATTATAGAAAGCTTCAGGTAAAGTAAACATTTTTTCAGGTTTTATCTATATTTTGAATTATGAGTTTTTGGGGAAACATTGCATTAGTGATATGTAAATATCAAAAATTCAGTTGAAATCAGTCTCATCATTAAAAAGTTGTTTGTAATTTGTACAGCTCCATATATTTTTTCACTTTACAGAAAGCAAACAATAACTACTTTCTAGTGGCTTATAATCAGCTTGTAATGTGCATGTACATCTGCCTTTACCACAGGAATTTCATTACTTGACTTAAAGCATCCATTGACCACATTATAATGCAATTATAACAAATAATTAAAATACACTTATGATCCTGGCAAAAAAATAAAAATAAATGTCAGTGAGTTAACAGCAAAGTGACGTGTTAATAAATTTACTGACTCACTGTGCTCACTTCATTTTTATTAAAACTAAACATTTCATTTTGTACACAGATTTATTCCAGTTTTAGTATTTTGCTTCATAGTAGTTTCTTGTCACCTCCTCTGCATTGAAATCTGTCCTCCTTATGCCATCTGCAGTGGAAGGAACCCAGTGAGAACTTGTTTGCTGGCAGTCTCTGTGTTTGGTTGTGGGAGACAGACAGGAGGTGGAAGGTAGAGCCATGATGAGACGTGCCGCCTCTCCTTTTTTCATAAAATGACGGCAGAAAGGACCTGCTCTTCAAGGATAGAGCACTGACCCATGGTCCTGATGTGAGCTGAAATTACTTAATGAAATGTGCAGTGAATGGCAGCTGAAACTAATCCAGTAATTCTCTGTGTTCTCTCGCTCCTGCTCGCTCTCTCTCTGACAGTGGGTTGACAGGGCTTCAGTATCCTGACAGGCCAATTAGACAGCAATTTGCATATCTTCCTCGCTCCATTTGCCTTGTTCATGTGAGCATAAAATAGGATAATCTGGCTTTTGGACCTGTGTACGACATCATAGTCACACAGACTAACTTTATCCTTCATAATCCATGACCCCTCCACTTTCCTGACTCCACCCCATCTTGCTTTCATTATAACTGACTCACTCCTGTGATTTTCCATCACCCTTGTCCCATCTTTTCCCTTCCTATTTATCTTAGCCTCTGTTCAACCCTTTCAACTTCCTCTCTTCTCTCATCATTGTCATCATCCAAATTACCAAAAGGTAAACAGGAGGACAGCACTCCCTAATTGAAGATGTTGATGGCTTTTTTTCTTTCCCTGCAGGAAACCCTTCAGTTTGTACATTACACCATCTGTATGTTATGGGGCAAACCAACCAAGATCGGTAGGATTTGAAGGGCCATGGTGGTTGTTTAAAACAGACAGTCCTCACCTGAGAAATTAGAAATTAAAGTAATAAATCTCAGTCACTTATTTAACATATTCCCAATCTTGGAACCAATGGCTGTCGGTCCGACGACATTTAGCCTCTGGGGGCAATGGCTGATATTTCTGGGGTTCTGGTGTATCCAGATTAGGGATGGGGGTTTGGAAGAAACCTGCCAACTCGAGCATCTAGAACATCAACAATCAGTTAATCAATTAATCGCTATGTTTTTATACATACTCCAATATTTATAAAAACATGCATACATGGGCAAAATGAAAGATATATATACAAAATATACTATGCAAAAGCCTGTTTTAATAACGGACTGAACGATCGGCTGTGTTTCAGTTCAGTGAGTACTGATATGCACCATAGCATCATAGATCAAATTAAAATTAAAAAATACACAGACCAATTTAAAAAAAGCATGTGATCGACCAAAAACGACCATTAATCGATCATCGATTAATTATTCCCATCCCTAATCCAGATAATGGATTTCTGGGCAATGACTTCCTTTCCCATGTACCCGATAGCTGATTGCATTTCAGCCAATGCGTTTTGCCTCTTTTGCTCTCCAGACAAGCTACATTCAACCAAAGCCCACTCAAATGTGATTGGTCCATACTACTTCAACTACAATCAAACTACAAATGGAAACCAGAACGCTTCTGATACTAAAATATGTTCCTGTTGCCGACAGATACTGAATTCCTACACAGATATCTGTTCATAGTTAGACTAACTTATACCAGTTTCCAGTTCCTTTGTATGAAATCATTGTTGATATTCTCTGCCAATGAGCTTCTGTTACAACAGTACAGCTGACGAAATAGCATCAATATGTCCCCATAGTTTTTAGCTACTTTAATTCAATTTTTGACAACACAGAGGGCTTTGTTTTGTCTTGCTAGAATTATGCACTAATTGTTAATCTTGTTTCAAATTTATGTTGCCTTTAATGGTGTTTAATGCATTTAAAATATGTTGCAATCGAATGATTAGATATTGAATAATCTTAGTTAAATGCAGCACATTTACACTCAAATGTTCCAACTGTCACATTAATGCAAGTAATCAACAGAGCCAAGTTTTTCATTATATCTAAAATCAGTCAATGTTGCCAGTAGACGTTTAGTTTAATTGGTGTAGAAACACATTAGCAGTCAAGCCAACGTTCAATGAAACAATAGCAAATGGACTTTTTTTAAGATTAGATTTTTTTATCAGCTGTTTTTCCTGCCTGTAAAAAACAGGCATTGTTTTAAAATGATGAACTGTGGTTAAGACACGGGGTCACAGACCGGATTTGAAAAATGTGGTTTAAATCTGATGGATGTCTTGCAGGTTTCTGTCAAGGTGAAGGAGACAAACAGCCTTTTTATTCAATGATGCTTCAGCCTGAGAGACCTTGAGATTATATATCTGTGTTGGAGAGAGAGAGAGCGGGACAGGGACAGACTGGAGGAAAGAAAGGGAGGTTAAATAAGTACAAGAGAGATAAATCGATTTCGTCTGTTGTATTATATTCTTTCTCATTATTCAGATTTTTGTCAACTGCAGAAACAAAACAGAAACAAATTTGAGGGCAAAATAGTTGCCTCTTTAATCTTCATGTGGCTTTAACGTTATCCTGGTAATGATCCACAAATTAATGGGATTTTAAAAGCAACACTCTTTTGTTCCTGGAAACACTACTGCAAAATTGAATCCTAACAATATCTTTCACATCATGCGTCTCATCAGAGCCACACGTCTACCTGTATTGTAATTAATGATGCGGAGCTCCAGGCCAGACTCATTAAAAAGAAGATGACGCTCGCACTTGTTCCCCCCCTTTACCCGTTGTTTTGGATGGAGACGCTGGGGGAGGATTGCCAGGAAAGGACAGTCCTGGGGGAGTTATTAGTGGACAAAAAGTTTTAATTGATATAGCACTTTATAAGGGAACTGTGTTTTTAAAGCATCTCCGACACTCCTGTTGATTTACACTAACAGTAGACCAATTAATTATAATTCCATGTTTAATGTGCACATAAGGAAAAGGGTTTCTTCTTTCATTATCTTGCAGTAGTCTGGTGCTGGCTGCACAGAATTAAACCAGCAAATCAGCTGTGTCTAGTTGTGGCATGGCTGTGCACAGCATCACTCCAATTATCAACAGAGACGATGCAGATACATGCTGCCTTTAGATTGTTGTAAAGGGTGAAGAGAAGGCCGTCAGTAACTGTGGTGGATTACAGAGCTGTTAAGAAAAACTCATTATTCTTTATTCTGCTTTGCTGGCATTGATGCCATGATCAGAATACTTTCCTTTTTTAAATCGCATATCATATCACATATTCTTTTCTTTATATAAAACCTTCCTTTTCCCTCTGTCTTTCTTTTTCACCCTCCCCCACATCATCATCTTCTCCTCTGACATTCATTTTTTGCCGTTTTTATCTCTTCTAATAAAAGCATCTCAGCTATTCACCTCTCTAAAATGCTCCCAGTTTACTGCCGGTCAACTGTTAGATTGCCGCTGTTCAATAAATTAGATTTCATCCTCATGGTCCAATCTCCTCCTAATTAAGTGCCTCAAACACACAAACACACACATAACCTTAAGGCAGAGTGTGTTCTGCTGGACATGGGTCTCCAGGGTCAATTATGGCAGTGTAATGATTGTAATTGGCTAATTTTCAGCCCATTACCCTATTTTATGTCTCATGCAGCGGGTTGTAATTTAGTGAAAGAGTGATGGCCAGTCTGGTGCTGGATGATAGATGATAGTCAGCGCTAGAAAAGGGGAGCTCCATCATTAATAGTGTCTAGGAATGAGCTGTCATGTCACCAGGCCCACACACTGGGACATTGTGCAGGGTGAGAGGCAAGAGAGACTGCCCTTGACAGAGTGTGAAGGCTATGATTCAGTATTACATGCCACATATAGTAAAAGCATATTTGGATATACTGTAATTAGAGGCTAAATTTCCTCAAAACTCTACTCAAAGTCCAGAATTTTTGAATAAACTTTTTTTCACGTCCATCCATTTCTCAATGCTTACTTACACATGTCATGTTGATGTCGTTTCTAACAGCCAGTCCAAAAGAGCGAGTATAATGAGACCTTGCCTTATGTCCAGATTTCTCTCTGAGAATGTCAGTAAACTGTCTTCTCTTGTTATATTTCTGCAGTATGTAACTGCATTTCTTTTTTCCCACTGTCCTTCCTAATTTCTTTGCTCAGTGTATTTTGCTCACATTTTGGCATACCAATCACAGTGCAGGGCGAGATCACCTCTCAAGTGGTCCCCACAGGATCTGACAGCAAGTGAAATAAGATTTTTGTGCGTCTTCACCTGCCACTCTGCCATCTTTCTGCTATCCGGACAAAAAGGAGGAGTGCTCACTTTTCCAGAAGTGCCAGAAAGTGTGAAAGGCAATTCCAAACCAGTGACAGAGTAATGGATGGGGGCAGCGAGGGCCATCAGTCAAGTGCTGAACAGAACTAAGTCAAAGTTCCAGCTAACATATACTTACAGCCACTCTCCTGGCTCCACACTAGCTGCACATGACTCCAGGCAGACCACTGTTGCAGGAAATTACTTTTCACAATACAGATACATTGTAAGAAGATGTCCGTTAAGTGGTTTGAAAGTGCTTCTTTAGCGTTTGAGAAAAGTCTCTCAAAGCTGATTGTCTATGCCATCAGGTGTCATTTATAGAGAAATGTGATAAAATGAACATGTGTCAATGGGTGATAGTGAAGCAAATAAAGGGAAATGTTGCCAATTTTCAACCAGCTTTATGTTGTGTTAATCCATCAAGGCTTTCTGACAAATCAGTGGGGAGCTTTAAGCCCTGGCTGCTAGAGCTGCAATGATTAGTGGTCTAACTGATTAGTCGATCGACAGAAAAACAGTTTGAAACCAAACATAATTCATCTGCATATCCAACCCATACTGGTTGAAAATCCCTTTAAGTGCTGTTTTTCCTCTGTTCACATCCCGACTGGATGCTTAAAACAATAGTAATGATATTACACCATAAGAAATATAGATCTAATGCCTTTTGAGTGCTTTGTTCCAACCGACCGTGGTGTTAAATATAATACTCTAAACAGAGAAGTTTATGGTAATTTTATATAATAATTAGAAAGACAATAACGAGTCTTTCTTCTTAGTCTTGGAGTCTTGAATCTATATGTGAATCTATATGTGCCGTATGTAAAGGTGGTATGTAAAGCAGGATGCTGTGAGCTCTAGAGAGTCTTGTTAGTATCCTTTCATAGGTTTTTGATTTAGTCTTACACCCTGAGAATCACCTGAGAATTTCTTTGTTTCCTGCTTAATTGTGACAGAGTAAGTGAGAGTAAAGGCAAAGTGACAAAACAGTGAGAAAAGGGAATCTCTTATCTATGTTCCCTTACCACCCATGGCACAAACAGATGACGAAAGTCTAATACCAACCCCTTCCTGCCCTTCTAAGACCTTTTGTTGACCTTTTTGTGTCCTTTAACTCGATCACAAGTGGGGCTGTCAGTACGAGGTGAGGA